>NC_045966.1:57948267-58248267 GCF_010909765.2 Amblyraja radiata
CAGGCATGTTATTTCACTGTCGACTATTTTAATGAATAAGTAGCAACCATACTATAGGTTTATAATAAAAGTCAGGCTCATATTTCAATTCAGCACAAAACTTAAAATAGGATGCTGAAAAAAACAAATAAACATCTGAGTGTAACATATGGGACACATATGATGGCAACCTTTTTTATAAACAATTGAAACGAAGTACAGTTGAAACAAAAGTTAAGGCATTTACAGATTAAACACAATATCTACTCGTGGAATCAAACTGTTTGGCTGAGATACTTACTGAGCATTTTGTATCAGTATTCGCTGAAGAAAAGGATGGTTCCACTTAATGTAATTTAGTTTAGAGATACAGAGTGGAAACAGGCCCTTCAACACACCATGTCCACACCGACCAGCGATCACCCGTACACTAGCTCTGTCCTACACACTAGGGGCAATTTGCTGAAGCCAATTAACTTCTGGCAGGAAACCGGAGCACCCAGAGAAAACCCACACGGTCACAGGGGAAATGTGCAAACTCCTACAGATGGCACCCGTAGTCAAGATTGAACCCAGATCTCTGGTGCTCTGAGGCAGCAAATGTTCCACTGCGCCATTGGAAAAACACCACAAAGGAGAAGGTAATGGCAAAACTGAGTTTACTAAAAAGTTGTCCAAAGGTTTTAGCTCTGCTCAATATACAAAACTAACAACTAGCCCACATGGGCTGTATCCAAGGTTGCTCAGGAAAGTAAGGGTGAAAATCATGGAGCATCATTTACTTAGGAGGCCATTTGGCCCATCAGATCAATGCCAGGTCCCAACAGATCAATCCTATCAGTGGCATTTCCCCTCGGCTTATTTTCCTGTAGCCCTGAAACTGATTCCCTATGTCAAACCCGTCAACAGATCCTTTGGATTTTTTTGCCACCTACATTGCATTTAGGGGCAATTTACAATAGTCAACTAACTTCCAAGATGGAACTAGAAATCAGTGTGGTCACAAGAAGAACATGCAAGAAGAACATGCAAACTCCACATGGTCTTAGGTCAGTAAACATAAACCCTGGAGCTATGCACGACAGCAGCACTAACTGCTGTGTCGCGATCACGTCACATTATTTTATCACTTAATTATGGAAGGTGAATTGTGAGCAATTTTGAGCTCCATATCTGAGGAAGGATGTGCTGATGCTGGAGAGGGCCCAAAGGAGGTTTACGAGAATTATCCCATGAATGAGTGGGTTACATATGATTAGCATTTGACG
This sequence comes from Amblyraja radiata, assembly GCF_010909765.2. NCBI lineage: Eukaryota > Metazoa > Chordata > Chondrichthyes > Rajiformes > Rajidae > Amblyraja > Amblyraja radiata. Next base: position 57,949,515 of record NC_045966.1, read on the forward strand.
GCACTGGGCCTGGACTCGATGGAGTTTAGAAGGATTAGGGGGGACCCATTGAATGCTGAGTGCTGAGAGATGGGTGTGCAGCATTACTGGATCTGGGTACACTTTACAGATGGCTGCTCTTCATTGCATTTAATAAAAGCCATTGCATCCTGCTTGAAGTGTTAAGAAACTGCCCTTGAATTTGGTGGCCTTGCACCCTGCTTCAAATGGAATTTCAAGGAATAGCCGTGAGTCAACTGCCAGCTCACCACCCATGAGTGACTGAGCCGCCAGCCCAATAATCCATTTGGCCCACAATGTCCATAGCGCCCCCCCCTCCCCCCCATTTAGTCTAGTATATCTAACTCTCTCTTGAATACATCGTGAATTGGCCTCCATGCCTTCTATGGCAGAGAACTCCACAGAATCACAACTCTCGGTGTGAAAAGGTTTTTCTTTATCTCAGTCCTAAATGGCCTACCCCTTATTCTTAACATTCATTGACATGTCCTCCCCGTGACCGCATCGGTTCTCTCGGAGATCTTCGGTTTCCTCCCACACTCCAAAAACATGCAGGTTTGTAGATTAATTGGCCTGGTATAAATGTACATTTTCCCTAGTGGGTGTAAGATAGTGTTAATGTGCAAGGATTGCTGGTCGGTGCGGACCCGGTGGGCCGTATCTCTAAACTAAACTAAATATGAAACTTTAAATATGTTAGAGAATGAGAAGACTAATGCTTGACCTCAGGACATGGGCAGACCAGTTTAATGAGCACAGTACAGGATTAAGTTTAATGTTTTAAGCTTGATTTGATTCAATCTTTTGGGAGGATTAATGTGGAGAGGCAACAGAAGGTAATTGATTGTTTTAAGGTGTGTATGGGAATGAGGGTGAATATATTGAAGTCCTTGACCGTGACAGAACAAATGAACAAGTTGCTGGAAATAGGCACAGAACATTCAATTTAATCCTTCCTCTGAAATTTAATAAGAACAAGGAACTACACATTCTGGTTCCCAAAAAAAAAGACAATGTGCTGGAGTAACGCAGCAGGCCGGGCAGCATCCTTGGAGAATATGGATAGATGATGCTTCAGGTTGGGACCCTTCAGTCTGAAGAAGGGTCCCAACCCAAAACGTCACCTATCCATGTTCTCCAGGGTTGCAGTGTGATCTGCTGAGTTAAGGGCCTGTCCCACTTTCCCAAGTTATTCACGAATTCTCACGATTTTTCCCCTTGATTCAAACTTGCAGAATGTTCGCAACGAGTCCGTAGGAGGCCGTAGATATATCGTAGCGGGCGGCTCGTTATGCCAGCCGTAGATACTTGGGGCATCAGGTAAATTGCAATTTTTCTCCTCCCGACTATTTTTTTACTGGTGGACATTTTTTTTATCAGGCTGGAAAAAACGTTCCCGACTTACCTGTTACGAACATTCTGCGAGTTTAATCAAGGGGAAAACTCTGGAGAACTCGTGAATAACTCGGGAAAGTGGGACAGGCCCTTTACTCCAACACATTGTGACCATTTATTTGATTGTCCTCTATATTCCTCGATGCCTCCAATGATCAAAGTTCCATTTAACTTGTGTTTAAGGTTAACAGCTGACATCTCGCCTGCAGAAAATTGTTACATTTCTGCCAGGTTCCGTGTGTTGAAATGGATTTTAACTTCACTTTTGAAAGGCTGGGCACTCACTTTTGAATTCCCCAACCAGTAGAAATCGTTTTCCTCTATCTATTCAATCAGTTTACTTTAATATCTTAAAACAGCATGCAGGATTGCATGCTTTATAGGGGAGCAGAATTATGGTATAATTACAGTAAAGCTTCATAATTCGCTGATGATGTCCCAGCTGAAAACTCATTCAAGAGGTCAATGACCAGCTGCAGAAGGGAAAAGGGCTTCAGTTACTTAAACTTGTCCCAGGCATACTCCCACTCTTTATATCCAAGTTCCCACGCTGTAGATGAACAGCTATTAATTTTACCAATGAAATGCAAAACTTCCATTGCAAGAGCATCCTTTTTTAAGTTAAGAAATCCAATTTGTGCACTCTGTCCCAGGTTCGGGTTCACTAAGGATCTATATGATCATCATACGGCATCTTTACTCTTGTATTAGAATCCTCTTGCAATGAAGATCAACACAGCCGTTGCCTTCATAACTGTCCACTGCCACTGTATGATAGCTTTCAGTGACTTGTGCACAAGGGTCACTTGCTGAGAGATGGGTGTGCAGCATTACTGGATCTGGGTACACTTTACAGATGGCTGCTCTTCATTGCATTTAATAAAAGCCATTCAAATCTACTGTTTGGATATTGTTATCCCCAGCTTTAAGGGTAACAGGCAATACATTAACTATTACTGAAATTGTCATTTGCTGCCAACTCCCATAGTAATCATTTGCTGCACTCTGCCAACACTGTTGAGGTTTTTAAGAAGGAACTGCAGATGCTGGAAAATCGAAGGTACACAAAAATGCTGGAGAAACTCAGCGGGTGCAGCAGCATCTATGGAGTGAAGGAAATAGGCAACGTTTCGGGCCGAAACCCTTCTTCAAGTGTAAAGAAGAGTTTCAGTCCGAAACGTTGCCTATTTCATTCGCTCCATAGATGCTGCTGCACCCGCTGAGTTTCTCCAGCATTTTTGTGTATCTTTGTTGAGGTTTTAGTTCAGTTTCGTTTGGAGATTCAAGTCAAGTCAAGTTTATTTGTCACATACACATACAAGATGTGCAGTGAAATGAAAGTGGCAATGCCTGTGGATTGTGCAAAAACAACAGAACAGAATCAGTATTTACATGTTAGAATCAGCGTGGAAATAGGCCCTTCCGCCAATCAAGTACGCACCGACCAATGAGCACCCATACACTCGTTAGATCCTACACACTGGGGGCAATTTGCAGAAGCCAATGAATGCACCAACCAGCAAACCGCATACATTAACACTAACCTACACACACTCGGGACAATTTTACATTTATAGCAAACCAATTAACCTACAAACCTGTATGTCTTTGGAGTGTGGGAGGAAACCGAAGATCTTGGAGAGGACCCATGCAAGTCACGAAGAGAACGCACAAACTCCGTGCAGACAAGCGTCCGTAGTTAGAATCAAACCCGGGTCTCTGGCACTGTAAGGCAGTAGCTCTACCGCAACGCCACTGTGCTGTCTACTATCTAGGTATCTAAGGGCCTGTCCCACCAGCATGCGATTACCATTCTTACCAATCAGAACATCAAACAAAAACTGCAGATGCCTGATTACTGGAAGTAAGCCAGAATTTGCTGGAAACACTCAACAGTTCAGGCAGCATCTGTGAAAGAGAAAGAGTCAACACTCTGGGTACGGAATCCTTTCTCAGACAGGATGTCCAAAGATTTTACCTGAGGCAATGTCATCATGCTGGGAGATGTAATGAACTGGTGGTGGCCGTGGCAACAACCGTTGCCGCAGGTGGGTTAGCCTCACCTCCGCCATCTTTGACCCAGATTTGCCAGCCATGACCAGTACACATCCACTCTGAGCTTTGGGAAATTCATGGTGGGTGAACATGGAAGGAATCAACTATCACTGAGTGCTGCTTCTGTCCACTGCTGTTTTCCTACAGTTACCTGTGTTGCAAAACCCCTGTGTGTCAGACAAAACCTCCCCGATAAATCAGCGCAGGAGTGGTTTTCTAATGGACAGCTTAGAGTGAGCTTACTTTCAAACCAATGAACTGAGGAGACTCCTTCCAACAGCTCCGTGCACCCTTTACCTTGGTGTGTTGCATTTAACAGTGGAAATTTGGAAAATCAAAGGCCAAGGGTTAATTTTCCTAGACTAAATAGGATATTCCACATACATCTGGGATAATGGTCCCTGCAACCGAATGCCTTTCAGTCCTGGAGATATATTTCAGAGGAAAGTAAATAGAAAGATAATTGAAAAATAAACATTATACAGAATAAGCCAAAACATAAATAAATAAAACTTGCTTAAATTGGAGCAGTTTCAGCTTTTAGTTGAGATTAGGCCCCGATTTAATTTATTGCGTTGGAGGACCAAATTACTTCCTCGTGGTCCTCCAGGGTTGAATTGTAACATCACCAGATACAGTTACTATTAGAAACAAATGGGTTTTATGTTATTATGGCTGTTTAAAGGAGAGCCGTATGCGTTTTAAATGTCATTCCCATATGCTGTTCTTCCTCCTGAGGTCATTGCTATTTTAATTTTATTTGGAAAAATTAAGGAATTCAATCTTTCAATCTTTGAATGGGGGAATGTGATAATGACATCAAGGTGGTACGTTTTAAGAACACACAGCTTTTAGAACATCTCTGCCTCAAAATACAGGCACCTAGCAGGGCACATTTAAAAATTGACTTCATCCGGAGTGAAATATCCTAATAACATCCATTAATGGAGGTCCCACCAGGTACTTCCAGGAGTGGTTCACTCCAGTGCACCTGGGAAGAGACTAGACAGGCACTGGCACAAACTACAGTGGTGAGCGGACAACTCAGCTGGTGCTCTACAGTTGCCAGTGCATGATTTTGGGTGCCCTGGAAGTCCTGGGATCTTATTCTTCAGGTGAAATATTACAAGCTGGAAAGTGCCCATTTGAATGAGTGGAGTGCTTTATTTGCAGATAAAATAGGCCATTTGGCCCATCGATTATATGCCAGCTCTCGGAACCATCACGTCTTCCATTCATTTTCCCTGTAACCTACTTTCCCCACATTCCTATCAATTCAACCATTCATCTGTGCACCAGGGCCTATTAACCTACAAACCCACACGTCTTAGGTAGGGGTGCCGCACTGAAGGCAGCCTCTGCCTACAGTCTGTTCGTTTTTCTATCTTTTTTCAATTTTTAGTTAGTTTTAAAAGTATGTTTCTTTAGTTTCTTTAACTTTTCTATGTGGGGGAGGGGGGTAGGGTAAGGGTGAAACCATTTCCCAGTCACTTCCTGGCGAGGACGCGACTATTCTCCGAGTCGCGTCCTCGCCCCCCTCCTCGCGGCCTACCACCTGGATTGGAGCGGCCTTTCCTGCCGGGGACCGGACCAGAGCTCCAGCAGCAGCGCCGCTGTGCTGGATTCACCGCGGAGCGGGCGATGCCTTACCTGGGATTGCCGTGGAAGCTCCGGAGTGTTGGGCCTGCGGCATCTACATCAGAGCTGTGGTCTGCAGAGCTTCCAGCGCGGGCGGTGCTGTCTTCAACATTGCGGAGACCTGGGACCCTTTGCCGAAGGCCGCCAGCATTGAATCTCTGCCCGGCGCGGCCTGTGGATTTCGGGAGTCAATGTTTAACTGTTATATGCATCAGGATCGGAAGAACAAAATTATTACTTGTTGCAGGGTTACAGGCATGTTAATGGGACAGTACAACAAAAAAATGACACAATAAATAATAATACGATAGATAATGCAACCTCATGCCATCAGTCCATCATAGTTTGGTGCTAAGGTAGGGGTGTGGCTGGGGTTGTGCTGTGTGATTGAAGAGCACAATGACAAAGAGCTGTTCTTGAGCCTGGATGTAATGGTGCCCAGGTTCCTGTAACTTCTTCCCAATGTGAGAAGTGAGATGAGACTGTGGCCAAGGTGGTGTGGTCCTTTGATGATTCTTTCACTGGTGAGGAGGTCACACCTGTGATGAACCGGGCAATGTCCACCACTTTCTGCAGCTTCCTTCACTCTTGGGCATTCGAGTTACTGAACCAGGCCATAATAATTCTAGTCAATATTCTCCCCACCGTAGTACACCTGTCGCGGCACTTGGCAACCTATCCGAATCTCTTCAAATCTCTGAGGAAGAACAGGTTGGACAAACTTGGGTTGTTTTCTCTGGAGTGTCACAGGCTGAGTGAGGAGCAACCTGAGAGGTATATACAATTCAAGTTCAAGTTCAAGTGTTCAAGCGAGTTTATTGTCATGTGTCCCTGTATAGGACAATGAAATTCTTGCTTTGCTTCAGCACACAGAACATAGTAGGCATGACTACAAAACAGATCAGTGTGTCCATATACCATACAAATATATGCACACATGAATAAATAAACTGATTTGTGAGAGGCATAGGCATGGTATATAGGCATGAGTCTTTTCCAAGATGCAAATGTCAAATACCAGAGCACATAGCTTCATGATGACAGGCACAAAGTTTAAAGGAGATTTATAAGTCAGTTATTTTACACAGAGAGTGGGAGGTGACTGGAACACGCTGCCAGGGGAAGTAGTTAAAATAACAACATTTAAGAGACATTTAGACAGGCACATAAAAAGACAAGGAGTGGACGATTTATAGTAGACCATGTGCAAGCAGATGGGATTAGTTTGGATAATTGTGTAGAGTCTTTCTGCTGACTGGATAGCATGCAACAAAATCTTTCCGTTGTACCTCGGTACACGTGACATTAAACTAAACTGTAACTAGACTGGTATAATGGTTGGCTCCGACATTGTGGGCCTGTGCTTGCATTGCAGTGTTTTATGTTCATTGAGAGGTAGAAATAGAGCTGGCACTTCAGTCCTTATCAGTGCAGGAGGCTTTTCAGCCCTATGTGCCTGTTCGGCTTTTCCAGAGCGTAATTTAATTAACAATGAAGCTCGAACAAAACAAAGCCCAGAGCAGCTTGATGTGTTGCAATGTACTCAGTAATCTCACCTCAGAAAACTAAATGGGAACTCATTACCCAGAGAATGGAAGATAATTGAGATTTTAGCACAGAAGTAAATCTTGCTTTGAATCAAATACTGTGGTTTTATCTCTTAGCAAAACAGCAAGCAGGAGATAATTGGGTTGAGTTTACATCTTTTAAAAATAGTGGAACAGAATGTAAATGATCTGTTTATCCACGCTGTCTTAATATTTTGGTGACACCAGTTTCACTCAAAATGCATTTATTTCACAATATCAGCAAGAGAAGATGCTATGCTTAAATGACTGGTTTAAATAATTAATGTAGGTGGTGTAATAACTCCCTCCCCTCTCACTAAAAACACAGATGGCAGTCGTAATAAGCCGACTGACATTTGCATTTGGTAAACTAAAATTAGCAGAATGTTGCAAATAAAATATTCATTCTGGTTGATTGTATTTTCCAAGCGATTCTATTCTCCAGGGTGGCAACTCCAGCCTCACATGTGCTGCAAGTGCTGCACCATCCTCCCCTGTCTGCCTCCCACAGATCATGGCACCCCAGGGCGCTCCGCTTACTCGCCCTCTGATACCAGTGAATCCTCTTTCCCGGAGGCAGTGGCCTGAGGGTTTGCATCCGCATGGGAGGCTGATGAGAGCAGTGATGGGGCAGGAGGTGGCTGACACGGGGCCTGGGTGGGTAAAGCTAGAGAGGTGATCAGCTTGATCTATCGCTTACACTGGGGCCTCTGGCAGCACCCGATTCAAGGGGCAGATGTTTCAATATCACCCTCAATTCTCCCTCTCCTTGAGACTGGTCTCAGGCCAGACATTCCCACACGTCAGTCGGGTTTGTTACGTTTATTCACGGAGGCTCTGAACACATCCTGGAATCCATTCCTCTTTCCGCCAGGTATTTCTTGCCAGGAAACCTAGATGATCCACCAGCAGGCAGGAGTCCAGGAGTAGCTGCTTGCAATGTGTTCCTCATTGCTGATTTCCCTCGCTTGTTCACATTTATACATCAGATTTCTCACACACAAACACCCACACTTTAACTTTGACATACTCACAAGTACACATAGTACCCCTCTCCCCCTTTTCAAGCTCAGTACCTCTCACCTATGACTCACTTTTTCATTTCATCTCTCTCTGTAACACACACATACCCACACTCTCTTAATGGACCCTCTCCCTCTTTCACCCTCTCCCTCGCACACGCGCTCTTTCTAACACTTAGACATTCATACACTCTCATTTATGTACATACTGTAAACCCTTCTGAAAAAGCTCCCAACCTGAAATGCTGTTTGTCGATTTCCCTCCACAGATGCTGCCTGACCCATTGACTTCCTCCAGCCAGTTGATTTTTCCTCTAAATTCTAGCACTGCAGTCTATGGTGTCTCACTGTCTTCTCTCTTCCTCCCCTACACCCACACATATCCGTTCTTTTCACACATGAGCTCAGCTTCTTCCTCTCTCATGCATGTTATCACTCACTCACTAACTAACTCACTCACTCACTCACACTAACTCACTCACTCACTCACTCACACTCTCACTCACACTCACTCACACTCTCACTCACTCACTCACACTCTCACTCACTCACTCACACTCTCACACTTTCACTCACTCACTCACACTCACTCACTCAAACTCTCACTCACTCACTCACTCACTCACTCACTCACACTCTCACTCACTCACTCACACTCACTCACTCACTCACACTCACTCACTCACTCACTCACTCACACTCACACACACTCTCACTCACTCACTCACTCACTCACTCACTCACTCACACTCTCACTCACACTCACACTCACTCACTCTCTCACTCACTCACTCACACTCACACTCACTCACACTCTCACTCACTCACTCACACTCACTCACTCACTCACTCACACTCACTCACACACTCACACTCTCACTCACTCACTGACAGATGGAATACAGCGTAGCAAAGTGTGGAGTCATGTATTTTGGTGGCAGGAATAAAGGTATAGTATAGTATATCTTTATTGTCATTTTCCTGAGTACTCACATACCCAGAGGAAACTGTTTGGGCAAATTAATGGAAAGGATACTTAGAGATAATATATATAAGCATCTGGATAAACAGGGTCTGATTAGGAACAGTCAACATGGATTTGTGTCTGGAAGGTCATGTTTGACTAATCTTCTTGAATTTTTTTTAAGAGGTTACTCGGGAAATTGATGAGGGTAAAGCAGTGGATGTTGTATATATGGACTTCAGTAAGGCCTTTGACAAGGTTCCTCACGGAAGGTTGGTTAAGAAGGTTCAATGGTTGGGTATTAATGGTGGGGTAGCAAGATGGATTCAACAGTGGCTGAATGGGAGATGCCAGAGAGTAATGGTGGATGGTTGTTTGTCAGGTTGGAGGCCAGTGACTAGTGGGGTGCCACAGGGATCTGTGTTGGGTCCACTGTTGTTTGTCATGTACATCAATGATCTGGATGATGGTGTGGTAAATTGGATTAGTAAGTTTGCAGATGATACTAAGATAGGTGGGGTTGTGGATAATGAAGTAGATTTTGAAAGTCTACAGAGAGATTTATGCCAGTTGGAAGAGTGGGCTGAAAGATGGCAGATGGAGTTTAATGCTGATAAGTGTGAGGTGCTACACCTTGGCAGGACAAATCAAAATAGGACATACATGGTAAATGGTAGGGAATTGAAGAATGCAGGTGAACAGAGGGATCTTGGAATAACTGTGCACAGTTCCCTGAAAGTGGAATCTCATGTAGATAGGGTGGTAAAGAAAGCTTTTGGTGTGCTGGCCTTTATAAATCAGAGCATTGAGTATAGAAGTTGGGATGTAATGTTAAAATTGTACAATGCATTGGTGAGGCCAATTCTGGAGTATGGTGTACAATTTTGGTCGCCTAATTATAGGAAGGATGTCAACAAAATAGAGAGAGCACAGAGGAGATTGACTAGAATGTTGCCTGGGTTTCAGCAACTAAGTTACAGAGAAAGGTTGAACAAGTTAGGGCTTTATTCTTTGGAGCGCAGAAGGTTAAGGGGGGACTTGATAGAGGTCTTTAAAATGATGAGAGGGATAGACAGAGTTGACGTGGATAAGCTTGTCCCACTGAGTGTAGGGAAGATTCAAACAAGGGGACATGACTTGAGAATTAAGGGACAGAAATTTAGGGGTAACATGAGGGGGAACTTCTTTACTCAGAGAGTGGTGGCTGTGTGGAATGAGCTTCCAGTGAAGGTGGTGGAGGCAGGTTCGTTTTTATCATTTAAAAATAAATTGGATAGTTATATGGACGAGAAAGGAATGGAGGGTTATGGTCTGAGCGCAGGTATATGGGACTAGGGGAGAATACGTGTTCGGCACGGACTAGAAGGGTCGAGATGGCCTGTTTCCGTGCTGTAATTGTTATATGTTATATGGTTATATGGAAACAAAAAAACGTTGCTCAACCAGTGTCCATTCAGTGTGCAGTAAAAAATAAATAGAAATAAAAATACATATATCATGAACAAATTAAACACTCTACTCTCTACTAAACATCAACAGGCGTTCTGATCGGCAGCGGCAAGACAGTGGCTCTGCTGCAGTGTGTCCAGGTTGGTGGTTGGTGGTTGGTGCACGATACTTTGGCAGGGGGCAAAGTCCGTTTATCAGTCTTATAGCCTGCGGGAAGAAGCTGAGGAGCATCCTGCTGGTTTTGCAGCTAATGCTCCTGTACCTCTTCCCAGATGGCAGGATGGAGAATATGTGATGCGATGGGTGGTAGGGGTCTTTGATGATGGAGATGGCTCTGCTGATACATCTCTTCCTGTATATGTCCAGCAGGAAAGGGAGTGGAGCACCAATAATCCTGCTGGCGGTCTTCACAATCCTGTCTAGTTGGTGCCGTTCGTACGCCTTGCAACTCCCAAACCAGGAAGTGATGCCGTAGGTTAATGTGCTCTCGATTGTCCCCCTATAAAATGTTCGTATGTGTGTAGTGGGGAGACCTGCTTTCCGTAGTCTTCGGAGAGGGTGTAGTCGCTGCTGGGCTCTCTTGACCAGTGCTGTGGTGTTGGTCGTGGACGTCAGGTCATCTGACAGGTGGAGTCCTAGGAACTTCACGCTGCTGACCCTTTCCACATCAGCTCCATCGATGTGCAGAGGTGTATGGTGTTGTTTTCCTGCCCTCCTGAAGTCAACCACCATCTCCTTAGTTTTTCCCACGTTGAGAATGAGGTTGTGGGATTTGCACCATCCTGTGAGCAGCTCCACCTCCATCCTGTACGCCGACTCATCATTGTCACTGATGAGACCCACCACTGTTGTGTCATCAGCGAACTTGTTGATGAAGTTGTTGTTGAGTCTAGCAGTACAGTCGTGTGTAAGCAGACTAAACAGCAGGAGCCTTGGGGCTCACGGCTATGGTTTTTGATGTCCTACTGCCCACCCTGACTTTCTGCTGCCGTTGTGATAGAAAGTTCAGGACCCAGTTACATGTACCAGCATCAACCCCCAATAGCTCCAACTTCTCCACCAGCTGCTGCGGAATGATTGTGTTAAAAGCAGAGCTGAAGTCTATGAAGAGGATCCTGGCATAAGTATTTTTCCGATCAAGGTGTGACAGTACGAGGTTCAGTGTTGTTGAGACTGCGTCCTCTGTGGATCGGTTGGCTCTGTAGGCGCACTGCAGTGGGTCTAGGTCGGCAGGTAGACTATTTTTGATATGCTGCATAACCAGTCGCTCAAAACACTTCATTACTATGGGTGTTAGAGCCACTGGTCGAAGGTCATTATGGCAGGCTGGGCTTGGTTTCTTCGGGACAGGGACGATGGTGGCACTCTTAAGACAGTTGGGCACTACTGCCTGGCTGAGTGAGATGTTAAAAATGTCTGTGAAGACATCTTTCAGTTGCTCGGCGCAGTCTCTTAAAACGCATCCAGGAATGTTGTCCGGCCCTGCAGCTTTGCGTGGATTGATGCTGGCAAAGGCCTTTTTAACTCCAGCTGCGGACAGCCTGAGCGACTGGTCACTGGGAGATGGCAGTAGTGCACGTGTCTGGGTGCTGTTTTTAACCTCAAACTGTGCGTAGAACTCGTTCAGTTCATCTGGTAGAGAGGGGTCGTTTTGGCATATCCACAGCGGGGGGGGGGGGGGGGGGGGGGGGGGGCTTGTAGTTAGTGATGGTATGAAATCCCTGCCACAAGCGACGTGTGTCTTTGTCATTTGCGAAGTGGCTATTAAGTTTTTGTCCATACAGCCTCTTCGCTTCCCTGATCCCCCGGGATAGGTTACTCCTTGCCAGTTTGTATGCTGCGTTGTCCCCAGATTTAAATACAGCATTCCGGATTCTCAGTAGGGAACACACTTCCCCAGTTAGCCAAGGTTTCTGATTGGCACGCCTCCTGACGGTTTTGACCACCGTTACATCATCAATGCATTTATTGATGTATCCGATGACGGATTCTGTGTATTCTTGGAGGTTGATGCCACTGTCATCTGTTGCTGCCTCTCTGAAAATGGCCCACTGTGTGGTTTCAAAACAGTCTTGTAGTGCTGCGGTAGCCTGGTGTAGACTATTCTCTAAATGGGGAGAGAATTCAGAAATCGGAGGTGCAACAGGACTTGGAGTTGCTGGTGCAGGATTCCCAAAAATGTTATTTGCAAGTTGAATTGGTAGTAACGAAGGCAAATGCAATTATTTTGAGAGAACTAGAATATAAAAACAGGGATATATAATGCTGAGGCTCTATAAGGCACTGGTCAGACTGCATTTGGAGTATTGTGAGCAATTTTGGGCACCACATTTGAGGAGGTATGTGCTGGAATTACAAGAATGATACCAGGAATGAGTAGGTTAACATATGATGAGCGTTTGACGGCACTGGGCCTGTACTCACTGGAGATTAGAAGGATGAGGGGACACCTCATTGTCACTTACCAAATATCTGCATGGACTTGTTCATCTAGAGGTACAGTGGGCATTAATCTCATCTCATGATAAAACCGAGAGAGAAGCACAAAGAAACAACAAGCTGTTATAGGGACTTTTTCAATGAAAGGCAACCGATTGTATTACTTCATGAGGTGAATACCCTGCAAACACTTGAGAGTCCTGGATGATTTTTCAGATTGGTCCTGCCAAAGAACTGGATTCATTCAGGTTTGACTGGCTGTGAGGTTAATGTGCCTCCTTGCTGCGACTAATCCAGTGTGAAATGTTTCTACACTGACATTTATTAAGACTGTGCCATTCCTTTACCCAAGGAGGTAAGCCTGAGGAAGCACAAAGGCTAATGCACTGTCTTGATTGCAACATGGCACAGATGGTGGCATGAAGATAAACTGTGTGGGTTGCCACATTTCCAAATTAGAGGGGGGGGGGGAGGGAGAGAAGACAGAGACAGAGACAGAGACAGAGACAGAGACAGAGACAGAGACAGAGAGAGAGAGAGAGAGAGAGAGAGAGAGAGAGAGAGAGAGAGAGAGAGAGAGAGAGAGAGAGAGAGAGAGAGAGAGAGAGAGAGAGATAGAGAGAGAGAGAGAGAGAGAAAGAGAGAGAGAAGAGAGAGAGAGAGATGATAGAGATCAAAGATAGAGATACGGCGAGAATAGAGAGAGATAGGAGGAGGAGATTAGAGATCGAGCGCGACGATTCGCTGCTCGCGATGCTCGTGATCATATAGTCTACCCCGAGCTAGTGCCAGTAGTTGTGCCTTAGATGATACAGAGAGGAAATGATGGAGAGGAGGGAGAGAGAGAGGGAAGGGAAAACAGAGAATGAGAGGAAAAGAGAATGAAAGCAGAGCAAAGTAGAGAACGAGTACTAAGTGGAGCAAAACCCAGCCGACATGCAAGAAAGTTTGGATAGGTTTGTGCGAGACATGTAGGAATGACACTTGTCAGCATAGCATCTTTGATAAAATGCAGGGAGCCTAGAATGTTTCTGCTGGTGAGAAGTGGCATGAAGAGGAAAAATCTAAGTAAACATGCAAGGGACGTGAAATAATGATACCTGGCTTGAGCTGGCAACAAAGAACATCCTTTTTTTAGATTGAGTCTCGTCCCAGACTGGATCTGTTCTCCCTTTGCACCACATCCCCACTTCCTTTGATCGAATATTCAAATAGGAGCCACTCAATCTTTTTCATACCTCACCCTTTGGGTTAAGTTGGTGCAAGGCATAAATCATGGCATTGTCAAAAAAAAACACACAAGGAATGCAATATGCCTAAATTACATTACAAAAAAAAAATTATGTTCTCAACTCCCTCTATGAAGAAAATGATGGATGGGGTGAAATGAATATGACAGAAGTTCTGTAAAACAAAGAATTAGCTGCATGGGACCTGAGGTTAAATTAGGCGCTAAACTGACACTGTGATAAAGTGGGACTGTGGACTGTAAAGCTAGAGTACTCAATGCTCAGTGCTCAACAACACTTTACCCAGCGGATCAAGAGCAAGAAAAAACACAGCGCTGCTGCAAGAATCATTTCTCAATAAAGAGCAGCGGGAATGTGCCTGGGGACACTTTAAATGTCCACGTCTCTCAAAAGAGAATTAGATAGAGCTCTTAGGGCTAGCGAAATCAAGGGATATGGGGGGAACGCAGGAACGGGGTACTGATTGTGGATGATCAACCATGATCTCATTGAATGGCGGTGATGGCTCGAAGGGCCGAATGGCCTACTCCTGCGTCTATGTTTCTTTGTATCTATATGACTTCAGTTTCCAATTATACTATTTTCTAGGCTCAAATTTAATGCTGTGGCATTGACTGTTAATATTGTCTAAATTAGAGAGGTCACAAAATGGAGGATGTTTGCATTTGCAGGGCCTGCTTGGCCTCTATCTGTGAAAGTTGCAATCTGAGAGTCATGGCTCCAAGGAGTCTGGACCCGAGATGGAAGTTTCTGATAAAGAGAGGTCCAGATGTCTTTACTTTGTTAAAATGTATTCGGGGTTTACAGAAAGAGATAGGAAGGTCTGCAAATGTATAGCTGGGATTGGTTAAAGAAGAGGGTGTGAAACATTATTGTTAATAATGTTATGTTGTTTGTGTTGCTGTTTGATGATTGGCTGAAGTGTGAAGCCTTGTTTGAATTGTTTATACTACCTAGGAAAATATTGCATTACTTAGTCAATTGACTTCTTTCCAGAAGCTTCTGTAGAAACATTGTAATAGAGTACTTTGTAATGGGGTTAGGGGACTGTCAATAACTGTATAATGTGATCGATATGTGTGATTGGTTTGTAGGGGTTGCCTCCCCCAAGTAATGTCATGCCCTTATTTTGGAAGGGTATAAGAGGGTGAGTAATTCTTTGGGGTGTGTCAGTTGTGACTTCTCGTCTGTTTGCACAAGATATTGTTGTCTTGCGTGGGTGGATCGGCAACTGTCTCTGTAGTTTGTTCTTCAATAAAGTAAGGTTTTGAACCAGAGTTTGACAGTGTTTGACAAAACCAGACTAAGGGGGTGAGTCTAGAACCGGAATTTACAACACCAAATAAGACAGCTGATGCCGGCAGAGTGGGGGGGTTCCTGGATTAGCACCTGCATCCTGGTGATATTCTAAAACCCCTGTCCCATGGTACGAGTTCATTCCAAGAGCTCTCCCGAGTTTGCTCTCATTCGAACTCGGAGATTTACGGTAATGGCCACTCGTCGGTACTCAGGGCTCTCGTGGACATTTTTCATCATGTTGAAAAATCTTCACGAGTCTTCCCGTGCTTACCTGCCGTTAGCGAGTCTTCCCAAGTACCTGCCGTTAGTGCTAAGATACGTCCACGAGCTCCGACGTACCCGCTACGTTCATTCTCCGTGCTTACCACGAGTTTGATTTTTTTTAAACTCGGGAGAGCTCTTGGAATGCACACACACCGTGGGACAGAGCTATTTGGAAGATAGACACAAAAAGCTGGAGTAACTCAGTGGGATAGGCAGCATCTCTGGAGAGAAGGAATGGGTGACGTTTTAGGTCGAGGCGCTTCTTGAGACTGAGAGTCAGAGGAGAGGGGGACATGGGAGACATTGAGATATGGAAGGGTAATATAAGAAAACAAGAGCTCAAATGGGCCAAAGGTCAAGGGAATTGTAAAATAGATCATTGTTAGCTGAAGGGAAGTTGACAACGAGTCTTATAAAGATCAGGCGGAGAGTCAGATTGGTTGGGTGAACAAGGATGGGGGAGGGATGGAGGGAGAGGGAAAGCAAGGGTTACAAAGTTAGTGAAGTCAAAATTCGTACCGCTGTGTTGTAAGCTGCCCAAGCAAAATATGAGGTGATGACTTAAAAACCCAAATCACCCTTTCATGGATACTCTAAGACTTAATTCTGCATGGAAGTTTGGGAGGAAATCATAGAATCTGTGTGACTTCTCATAAAGAATGTGAGAGAGCTTGCATCAATCTAGTGTGTAGGAAGGAACCGCAGATGCTGGCTTACACCGAAGGTTGATACAAAATGCTGGAGTAACTCAGCGGGACAGGCAGCATCTCTGGATAGAAAGAATGGGTGATGTTTTGGATCAAGACCCTTCTTCCGTCTGAGAGTCAGGGGAGGGGGAGACTCAGAGATATGGAAGTGTAAGGTGTGAAAACGAGACATTCAAGGAGACGAAGTTCAACAAAAATGTAGAATAGATCATTGTTAGCCAGGGGAAAGTGACAATGAGGCGCCTAAAGGTAAAATATAATCAGGAGGACAGTCAGACTGGTTGGAGATCTAGGATCGGGGTTGGATGGAGAGAGAGGTAAAGCAAGGGTTACGAGGATAGAGATAGAGTCATAGAGTGATAGTGTGGAACCAGGCTCTTCAGCCCAACTCGCCCACAACGGCTCGGGGAGGTACGGCGTTCCCAGCCCGAGGGAGGAGCGGCGCCCGGTCGGGGCGGCCGAGCCCGAGGGAGAAGCGGCGCCCAGTCGGGGCGGCCCAGCCCGAGGGAGGAGCGGCGCCCGGTCGGGGCGGTCCAGCCCGAGGGAGGAGCGGCGCCCAGTCGGGGCGGCCCAGCCCGAGGGAGGAGTGGTGCCCGGTCGGGGCGGCCCAGCCCGAGGGAGGAGCGGCGCCCAGTCGGGGCGGCCCAGCCCGAGGGAGGAGTGGTGCCCGGTCGGGGCGGCCCAGCCCGAGGGAGGAGCGGCGCCCAGTCGGGGCGGCCCAGCCCGAGGGAGGAGCGGTGCCCGGTCGGGGCGGCCCAGCCCGAGGCTGAGACGGTAACGGCACTCACGTGAGGGCGATCCGGCTCGGGGCTGGAACGATGCTCCGGTGGCTTGCACGGTGTTCTGGCGGCGGTGGCCTGAGTCCGGGGTTCGGCCGCGGGCCAGCGGCTGCGTCAGCAGGACTGGTGAGCGGCAGCTTCGACCACCCCGGGCCGCGGTGTTTGAGCCGCGGGACAGTTGTAACATCGCCCGGGGGGTATCGCCTCAGCGCAGAAGGAGAAGAGGAGGGAAGAGACTGGAGACCTAAGACTTTTGCCTCCATCACAGTGAGGAGATGTTGGGTGGACTCACTGTGGTGGATGTTAATATGTGTTTATTGTTGTTTTTTATTGTATTGTATTGTATGTATGACTGCTTCAATTTCGTTCAGACTTCGGTCTGAATGACAATAAAGGCTATCTAATCTAATCTAATCTAACGGCCAACAATGTCCCAGCTACCCTAGTCCCACTTGCCTGCGCTTGGTCCATAACCCTCTAAACCTGTCGTATCCTGTACCTGTCCAACTGTTTCCTAAATGATGGGATAGTCCCAGCCTCAACTACCTCTTCTGGCAGCTTGTTCCGTACATCCACCACCCTCTGTGTGAAAAAGTTAGCCGTCGGATTCCTATTAAATCTTTTCCCCTTCACCTTGAACCTATGTTTCTTCTCTGTGGATTGTCACCTTGTCGTGGTGGAGAATCGTGTGTGGTCCTGAGATCCTGAGAGCGATGCCGTACGGAGCTATGCTCCTGGTAGGGCCACCCATGGCGGTAAAGTTGAGGGGGAGGTCTCTGACAAAGAGTAATCCAACCAAGACCTCAACGGTGGAACAGGCGGAGGAAGATTGCTGACTTTAGTGGAGCGTCACAACGTCTGGGAAGGCGGATGAAGGCTGCAGCAGAAAAAGATCTCCGGTCGTCTTGGACTCCATGCCACTGGATCCTGACCCAGATCTGTCATGAACCATGTGGTGGCTGTCTGTACACCAGTCTCCCCAAGTTAAACAAAGTCACGCACAGGCGTACTTCATATAGGGATCCACCCTAACACCCTGATTGAGACCTAAAGGTTCAAACAAAACTGCTGGTCTACAGAGCCGTTGTCCTCTCCACCCTGTTGTATGGAGCCGAGTCATGGACCACCTACAGCAGGCACCTGAGAGCCCTGGACAATAGCATCAAAGATCCTTACAAAAGATTCTGAGGATCCGCTGGGAGGACAAACGCACCAACATCAGTGTTTTGGAGGAAGCCAACATGACCAGCATCACCACCACAATAATGCAGCACCAACTTCGATGGACTGGCCATGTCATCCGCATGTCCAACACACATCTCCCTAAACAGATCCTGTACTCTCAATTGAAGGAAGGTGGGCGAGCCCCCAGCGGGCCAAAGAAATGCTTCAAGGACAACATCAAGAACCGTCTGAAGAAATTCCACATCACTTCGAGCAACTGGGGGCACATTGTACTGGACAGGCGCTCCTGGAGGAAATCCGTGCAGGAAGGAACTGCACGTCACAAAATGGAACTAAGCCGTGTCGCAGAGACAAAGTGACAGCATCGTAAGGAGAGAGAGAAGGGGGCTCGACGATTACCAACCACCGCTAGTCTCCACTGCCCACGTTGCACCAAGGTGTGTGGAACGCGGATCGGCCTCTACAGACATCTGCAGACCCACAAGTAGACGTCACTATGGAGAGGAGAGGACAGTCATACTTGTTTCGAGTGACCGCCGATGATGATGATGTTCTCTGGTCCTCGATTCACCTACTCTGGGTAAAAGTATCCGTGCATCTACCCGATCTGTTCCTCTCAACATTTTGTATAACTCTATAAGATCTCCCCTCATCCTCCTACGCTCCATGGAATAGAGACCCAGCCTACTCAACCTCTCCCAATAGCTTTCACCTTCTAGTCCTGGCAACATCCTCGTCAATCTTTTCAGAACCCTGTGGATAAATGTGAGGTTATCCACTTTGGTGGCAAAAACAGGAAAGTAGACTATTATCTGAATGGTGGCCGATTAGGAAAGGGGGAGATGCAGCGAGACCTGGGTGTCATGGTACACCAGTCATTAAAAGTGGGCATGCAGGTGCAGCAGGCGGTGAAGAAGGCGAATGATATGTTAGCATTCATAGCAAAAGGATTTGAGTATAGGAGCAGGGAGGTTCTACTGCAGTTGTACAGGGTCTTGGTGAGACCACACCTGGAGTATTGCGTACAGTTTTGGTCTCCTAATCTGAGGAAAGACATTCTTGCCATAGAGGGAGTACAGAGAAGGTTCACCAGACTGATTCCTGGGATGTCAGGACTTTCATATGAAGAAAGACTGGATAGACTCGGTTTGTACTCGCTAGAATTTAGAAGATTGAGGGGGGATCTTATAGAAACTTACAAAATTCTTAAGGGGTTGGACAGGCTAGATGCAGGAAGATTGTTCCCGATGTTGGGGAAGTCCAGAACAAGGGGTCACAGTTTAAGGATAAGGGGGAAATCTTTTAGGACCGAGATGAGGAAAATATTTTTCACAGAGAGTGGTGAATCTCTGGAATTCTCTGCCACAGAAGGTAGTTGAGGCCAGTTCATTGGCAATATTTAGGAGGAGTTAGATGTGGCCCTTATGGCTAAAGGGATCAGGGGGTATGGAGAGAAGGCAGGTACAGGATACTGAGTTGGATGATCAGCCATGATCATATTGAATGTCGGTGCAGGCACGAAGGGTCGAATGGCCTACTGCTGCACCTATTTACTATGTTTCTATGTTTCAAGCTTGACAATATCTGTCCTATAACATGGTGCCCAGAACTGAACACAATATTCTAAATGCGGTCTCACCAACGTCTTATACAACTGCAACTTAACCTCCCAACTTCTATACTCAATACTCTGACTGATGAAGGCCAAAGTGCCAAAAGCCTTTTTGAGCACCTTATCTACCTGCGACTCGACCTTCAAGCAACCATGCACCTGTACTCCTAGTTCCCTCTGCTCTGCAACACTACCCAGAAACCTACCATTTACTGTGTGAGTCCTGCCCTTGTTCAACGTCCCAAAATGCAACACCTCACACTTTTCTGTATTAAATTCCATCAACCATTCCTCCGCCTACCTGGCCAATCGATCCAGATCCTGCTGCAATCGTTCACAACCATCTTCAGTGTCTGCAAAACCACTAACTTTTGTATCATCAGTAAACTTGCTAATCTTGGCCTGTATGTTCTCATCCAAATCATTGATGTAGATGACAAACAGTAACGGGCCCAGCACTGAACCTTGTGGCACACCACTAGTCACAGGCCTCCATTCTGAGAAGCAACCTTCCACCATCACCCTCTGCTTCCTTCCATGGAGCCAATTTGCTATCAATTCAGCTATCCCTCTTTGGATCCCATGCAATCTAACCTTCCAGAGCAGCCTACCATGTGGCACCTTGTCGAACGCCTCACTAAAGTCCATGTACACGACATCTACAGCTCTGCCCTCATTAACCTTTTTTGGTCACGTCTTCAAAAACATCAATCAGATTTGTAAAAATCAGTCATACTGCTGGAGTGTAATGGGGTTTGGCTCACTGGTTTAGTGTGTCGACCTAGTTCAAGCTGAGACAGCACGTTTCCGAAAATGAGGCCATTCAGCCCATCACACCTCTGCTCTGATGCAGCAGCCAATTAGTCCCACTCCCTTCTTCCGTGCCTTAAACACTGCAGTTTTCTTTGAAACTCTGAAATGAAATTTTGAAAGTTACTGTTTTATCTCCTTCCTACCCCAGTCAGACAGAGCATTCCAAGACTTGCAGATTCAATAAGTTAATCCTTCAGGGTGAGGGGTTTTGTTTTAACAAGCTTTGAGTCTCGTTACGATTTCCCATTCTCCTGTGTGAAACTTTAGCTCATCACAATTGTAAATTTCCTGAAATTACAAAAAATACACAGATGGATTCAGGGCCCTAAAGGGGAAAGGTATGAAAATTATTTTCATGTTAAGATTTCAAAAAAAAGCAAATTAAATGTTTTAAATCAGAGATTAGAACCTATGGTGGATTCTGCCTCTGAATATTTGCCCTGTGGCTATTTCTGTTTAACTGTCTAATGAAACAGGTAGAGGTGGAACATACATTATTCTGAGGCATTACATCTGACTTACATGCAGATTCAGCAACACTACATCCTTACCACAGCTCCAATGAAAAACTACACAGCCCCAAATCTCACCAGTCACAACTCGGGCTCCATGCTGAATCAGCTGATCTCAGTCACGACTGCCACAATAGGATACACTACCCCTTTGGGCACGGCTGAGGAATAAATCATTCAGCGTTCCTGATCCCTATCCCATCGCGCTTAACAAAGACGGCACACGTGCAGTTACCAGGTGAGAGCTAAGCTTTGAAGTGATGAATAACAACGCTCGCATTAGAAACCAGTGATTTAGTTTTAGTTTAGTTTAGAGGTACAGTGCGGATACTGGCCCTTCGGCCCACTGAGTCCGCACCGATCACCAATCCCCGCACATTAACACTACCCGACACACACCAGGGAAAATTTATCATTTATACCACGCCACATGACCTACAATCCTGTACGCCTTTGGAGGGTGGGAGGAAACCGAGGATCTTGGAGAAAACCCACGTGGTCACGGGGAGAACGTACAAACTCCCACAAACAGAGCCCATAGTCGGGATCGAACCCGGGTCTCGAGCGCTGCAAGTGCTGTAAGGCAGCAACTCTACCGCTGCGCCACCGTGCCGCCCATGATTTATTTGAGCAATTCAAATATATTGAATTGCTGAGCGTTTGACGGCATTGGGCCTGTAAACACTGGAGTGTAGAAGAATGAGGGGGGGGGGGTGGGAGGGGGACATAATTGAAGTATCGAATAGTGAGAGGCTTGGATAGAGTGGATGTGGAGAGGATGTTTCCACTTGTGGGAGAGTCTAGGACTAGAGGTCATAGCCTCTGAATTCCCTTAAGGAAGGAGATGAGGAGGAATTACTTTAGTCAGCGGGTGGTGAATCTGTGGAATTCTTTCCCTCAGAAGGCTGTGGAGGCCAAGTCAATGGATATTTTCAAGGCAGCTATAGTCAGATTCTTGATTAGTATGGGTGTCAGGGGTTATGGGAGAAGGCAGGAGAATGGGGTTAGGAGGGAGAGATAGATCAGCCATGATTGAATGACGGAGTAGATTTGATGGGCCAGATGTCCCAATTCTGCTCCTATCACATGATATTGTGATATGATATTCCTCAATGATGGTACTGCCTCTTGCAAGGGAGGAGGTGGAGGGAACTGGGCAAGTGGAGAGTAAGTGACATTCTTACAGTTTGAGGTCACTCAATTCCCAAACAACCTTCTTCCGAAGATGGACTCTGAAAGATGACATTCAAATCTATGGTACCAAGGTCTAAGCGGAAGCTCAGAGGGGATAGAGCCTTTTCTGTTGCTGCTCCGGCACTCTGGAACACCTTGCCGTTGCACATCAGACAGGCCCCCTCACTGTCCATCTTCAAATCCTCCCTAAAAACTCATTTTTATTCTCTGGCTTTCGACACTGGCTGAGACATTGCTCCTGTTCTTAGTGCTTTTAATGTATTTTAATTTTTACTGTTTTTTAGTCCTTCGTTTTACGGTTTTTAATGGTTTGTAATAACTTTTTGTCCATGAGTTCTCATGTACAGCACTTTGTGGCAACTGCAGTTGTTTAAAGTGCTTTATAAATAAAGTTATTATTATTATAAAGTTATTATTATTAGTCTTCAGATTATAATTAGCAACCTATTCTGCCTCTGTTCTTGCGCCTTGTGCTGCATCTTATAAGATCAACGATCTATTTAAAAAGTGTGTATTTCTCATTCGTTGTACATGATAGAGCATTCCTTCATGTTTGGTAAAGAGAGCTCATAGCTTACCGTTATTTGTCGGGCATTTGATGGGATGGAAGAGTAAAGAGCTGCAGAAACTTTGATCCAAGACAAGAGACAAGACAAGAGACATTTATTGTCACATGTACCAATTGGTACAGTGAAATGTGTGGTCACCATACAGCCATACGAATAAAAAAGAGCACAGGACACGATAGTCTTTAACATAGACATCCACACAAAGCAGAATCAAAGTTTCCCACTGTGAGGGAAGGCACCAAAGTTCAGTCATCCTCCTCTGTTGTCCTCCGTTGTTCACCCATGGTTGGGCAGCTCCCAAAACCCTCACTGTCGCCTTTACGGGCGGCCCGATATTCAGGCCCTCTCGCCAGATGATGGAACTCCGACGGAGTTCTCAGCGGCTTGGACCTCCGAATCGGCCACTTCCTACCGGAGACCGCGGCTCCCGAAATCCACAGGCCGAGCTGGGCGGAGATTCACGCTGGAGTCCCTCGGCAAAGGGATCCCAGGACTCCGCGATGTTGAATCCAGCGCCGCCCGCGCTGGAAGCTCTGCAAACCACAGCTCCGCGATCTTGAAGCAGCCGGCCCAGCACTACGGAGCTTCAAACGGCGATCCAGGTAAGGCATCACCCGCTCCGCGGTGAATCCAGTGCTCCACCGCTGCTGAAGCTCTGGTCCGGTCCCCGGCAGGAAAGGCCGCGCCAATCCAGTTGGTAGGTTGCAAGGATTGTCACATCCTCGCCAGAAAGTGACTGAGAAACGGTTTCCCCCTTACCCTACCCCTTCCCCCACATAGAAATACTAAATAAATCTTCTTGGTTTCTTGGTTTCTTGGTCCTCCAAAATATTCCAAATGGAATTTAAACTGGAGGTGGTTCCAAAACATACTTTTAAACAAACTAAAAATTAAAAAAAAGATAGATAAACAGACAGACTGTAGGCAGAGGCTGCCATCATGCGGCGCCCCTAGTGGCCACTCCATCTTTCATGGATAAAACAAGATTCAAATGGCCATTTCCAAGAGAGGTATAGTTTATAGTTATAGGATTCATGAGATTTAAATTAGAGAGATTTTTGTAGATGCTGTCCAAAATAGCATCACGACTTGGTTCAGCAACATGAATGCACATTAGAAAAGGAGACTACAAAAAGTGGGTGAACACTGCCCAGTCCATCATGGGTTCTGACCACCCCACCATCGAAGGGATTTACAGGTGACAAAAGGCAGCCAGCATCATCAGAGACCCACACCATCCTGGCCACACACTCATTTCACCACTGCCATCTGGAAGAAGCCTGAAAACTGTAATGTCCAGGTTCTTCCCTACAGCCATCATGCTATTAAACACTACAACCTCAAATAAGCTCTGAACTACATAGAAACATAGAAAATAGGTACAGGAGGTGGCCATTCGGCCCTCCGAGCCAGCACAGCCATTCATTGTGATCATGGCTGATCGTCCCCAATCAATAACCCGTGCCTGACTTCTCCCCATATCCCTGGATTCCACTAGCCCCTAGAGCTTTATCTAACTCTCTCTTAAATCCATCCAGTGATTTGGCCTCCACTGCCCTCTGTGGCAGGAAATTCCACAAATTCACAACTCTCTGGGTGAAAATGTTTTATTTCACCTCAGTCTTAAATGGCCTCCCCTTTATTCTAAGACTGTGGCCCCTGTTCTGGACTCGCCCAACATTGGGAACATTTTTCCTGCATCAAGCTTGTCCAGTCTTTTTATAATTTTATATGTTTCTATAAGATACCCCCTCATCCTTCTAAACTCCAGTGAATACAAGCCTAGTCTTTTCAATCTTTCCTCATATGACAGTCCAGCCATTCCAGGGATCAATCTCGTGAACCTACGCTGCACTGTCTCAATCACAAGGATATCCTTCCTCAAATTAGGAGACCAAAACATAGACATGGGGGAATTGTATTTGTCTTTTTGCACTATTATTGTTTGTTTTTATGTGTACTTATGTGTGTGTGTGTGTGTGTGTATATATATATATATATATATATATATATATATATGTGTGTGTGTGTGTGTGTATATGTATGTATGCATGTATATGTATATATACACACACTGAACTTTCATTTTCTTGTTTCAGTTTAGTTTATTGTCACGTGTATCGAGGTACAGTGAAACGTTTTTGTTGTGTGCTACCCAGGAAAGCAGAATGACAATACATGATTATAATTTAGCCATTTACAGTGTATAGATACATGATAATGGATAATGTTTAGTGCAAGGTAAATCCAGTACAGTTCGATCAAGGATAGTCTGAGGGACACCAGCTAGGTAGACTTTTATTATATTTTTTCAGTGTACCATGTTTACATATTCTGTTATGCTGCTGCAAGTAAGAATTTCATTGGTCTACCTGGGACATATGACAATAAAACACTCTTAACTCTTGAAAATATTAGTTACTTCACAAGTGAAATATTGCATGCAGATTACAGTAGCCCTCGTATGATATATCATGCCTAGAGAAAAGTACCACATTAGACAGTGTCTGTAGGAGGAAAACAGAACTAGTATAATAGGTGGGAACATTAATCAAAACGAGGAAAGAGAAAAACAAATTGGTTGTATTTTGCGGAACACATTGGAGAGAGAGGAAGTGAGGAAGAGAGGAGAGGAAGAGAGGAAGAGAGGAAGAGAGGAAGAGAGGTGAGGAGAGGAAGAGAGGGGGGAGAGGGAGAGGGAGGGAGGGTGTGATGTTTGGTGGACTGTGTGGGGTGGGAGGAACCATTGCTCCTCCCGTGCAGCAGGTGGCGCTGCACAGGACAAAGGGAGATGTTTTGTATATAGTTAATTCTGTCGGCAGACAGTATGCGGGCAGCCATTGTGACTAGTCTTGCTGCCAGCATTGAGTGAAACATTAAAGACTTCTGTTGTAAACTAAAGACATTCAAGTTTTGTGCAGACCTAGAAAACGAACACGAAAGTGGTGTCAGAAGTGGGATTCTTCAGATTGCGTCCAAAGACCCAGATAAGAGCCTATTTTTTTATTTTTTTTTAAACGGAACTCAAACTAACATGTCTCGGCAATTCGATCATTTCAATCCCAAACGAGAAAGGTGGTCAGCATATTTAATGCGCGCTGAGTTATATTTTGAAAGTATGGCAATTACGACTGACCAGAGGAAGAAGGTTCTCCTGTGTTCATCAATGTCTCCAGAAACGTTTGCCTTGCTTCAAAATGTACTTACAGAAGAAGTAACTGAAGCCTCATATGCTGAAATCACAACGGCTTTGCAGCTGCATTTCGAAGAAAGTCGAAATTTCCTCGCAGCTCGATTTGATTTCTACCGGACGGTGCAACAGGAAGGCCAATGGTTTACCAAATTTCTTGCCGAACTTCGCACCAAGGCAAAGGCATGTGATTTTAAAACTCAATGCTGCGAAAAGCGCCAAGACAATGCGTTGTGGGCTAGACTGGTCATGGACTGCAGGCATGCATTCATTCAGCAGGCGATTCTCAAGGAATCAGACGCATTATAGAAGAATGTGCTGCAGTGTGCTAAGATGACCGAGCTGCTGAGTAAGAACTGCACAAAATGGCCAGCAAAACAGCGTCAAAGCTCCCTCAGGAGGTGCATACAGTTCGTCAGCCTCGTCCGCTACGCCTGAAGCCACTTGATTGACCCAGAGCAAATCTGGAGAAGGTGGGACAGTTTCAGATGAGCCATCCCCCTGTGCGGGGAGGATCAAAACCCTGCTACAGGTGTGGCTCGACTGCTCATCATCACCGTGAGTGCCCGCATATCGTCCATTTGTTATGCCTGTTACCGAAAAGGTAATCTCCAGGCAGTGTGTCGATCCGTAGACATGTGGCTGGTCGTCATGGACGCCCATTCGAAATGGCCACAAGTTAACCAAATGAATAAGTATCCAAGCACCGAAACAACCACTTCTGCGCTCGATGATTTGTTCACCATTTGGGGATTGCCCTTAACAATTGTAAGTGACAATGGACCCCAATTTACCTCACAAATGTTCGGTGACTGGTGCAAACAACACTCAATCGTGCATCTGACATCAGCACTTTTTCATCCGCCCTCAAATGGTGAGGCAGAGTGGCTCATCAGCGTTTTCAAGCAGGCCATGAAACGTGCTGTAGGAATTGAAAAGAAATCGAAACTATTTGCATTGCGCGATTTCTTACAGCAATATCGAACCGTTCCAAACTGCACTACCGGTCGAACTCCAGCGGAGATGATGCACGGACGTCAAGTGCACTCTCCCCTATCAGTTTTGAACCCGACCCTTAACTCTTATACAGCGCGCACTCAGCCAACAAAGTAGAACAAGTCCAAATTCGACATTGGCGACTACGTATATTACTGCAATTATACGGCCAAGGAAAGCAAATGGTGCGCTGGCAGGATCATGCCTCACATTGGAACCAAAATGTACACCATCCAAGGACAAGATGGACAATGCAAACGGCATGATGACCAATTAAGAAGCCGCGTTCCTCCAGCGAAGACTGAGCAGAACCTGACCAAAACCAAGCAGTCGGACACCCCGGTGCTGAATCGTGTGGATAATGGAGTGCCTGACTTTGACGAAGTTCCGCCAGGTGAACTCCCCGCCGATCTGCCTGTGGTCCTTCGTCGATCGACACATTGCTATCGTTGTACTCCCCCAAGGCGACTCATTCAGGAATAGAGACGTTCAAACTGGAAATTGGGAATGTGATGTTTGGTGGACTGAGTGGGGTGGGAGGACCCGTTGCTCCTCCCGTGCAGCAGGTGGCACTGCACAGGAAAAAGGGAGATGTTTTGTATATAGTTTATCCTGTCGGCAGACAGTATGCGGGCATCCATTGTGATTAGTCTTGCTGCCAGCATTGAGTGAAACATTAAAGACTTCTGTTGTAAACTAAAGACTTTCAAGTTTTGTGCAAACCTAGAAAACGAACACAAAAGAGGGAGAGGGAAAGAGAGAGAGAGAGAGAGGGGTGGAGGGAGCGAGAGGGAGAGAGAGAGAGAGGGGTGGAGGGAGCGAGAGGGAGAGAGAGAGAGAGAGAGAGAGAGAGAAAGGGGAGGGAGGAAGGGAGAGAGAGTGATGGAGAGAGGGAGAGAGGGAAAGAGAGATTGGGAGGGAGGAGGGGAGGGAGAGTAGGAGAGAGGGAGAGATGGAGAGAGGGAGGGAGAGAGAGAGAGAGAGAGACATATTTGTCTACGTCTATCTGGTCTCACTGGACTATCTTTGACAAAACCTCTACTGGCTTTATATTACAGTAAACATTATTCACGTTATTCCCTTCATCATGTACCTGTTCACTGTGAATAGATCAATGGTAATCATGTATTGTCTTTCCACTGGTTATCACGCCACAAAAGCTTTTCATTGTACCTCGGCACACATGACAATAAACTAAACTAAACAAAACTAAAAAAAAGAAAAAGTGATGCTTGGGAAAAATAATTTTAAAATCCTTTTTGTACAAACTTGATGTGGGCTGCGGGGCGAGGTCAAACTTGATTGATCATGCCCAGTTTGATGCCACTCGCAGCTCTCTGCTCTACGGGTTATGGAGCCTCTGGAGACATCAGTAGGCAGCACTATTTGGAGGAAGAGCAAGATATGTTGTCAACTTAGGCAAATGTTTAAACATGATGGCAATTTGCAATGTCTTATATTTCTTTATCTTGCTTCCATAACCTCCAACCATTTAGCCCTTATGTTTGTGAGTAATTATATGGATTTAGTTCATAGTATAATTTAAGCAATGATTGCATTCATTGTTGCAACACTGCAGACATTGGGCATGCTGGAACAGCACACAATGTCTTTTAAGAAGAGATACACATTGTGCTCTTAAAATGGAAATGTTACACCATAACAAAACAATAACAAGAGTGCAGGTAGACAAAAGTGCTGGAGAAACTCAGCGGGTGCAGCAGCATCAATGGAGTGAAGGAAATAGGCAACGTTTTGGGCCGAAACCCTTCTTCAGACTGATGTGGGGTGAGGAGAAGAATGGAGAAAGGAAGAGGAGGAGCCCGAGGGCTGAGGGAGAGCTGAGAATGGGAGGAGGGGAGGAGACAGAGATAAGAGTGCAGTGGTTGCTGGTGGCTATGTAATATGTGATCATATGCAACCTCCACAAAATAGTAAGATTAAACGAGAACTTACCAGTTTGAAGTTTGACATTTATTTTATGAGGAGTTACGATGAGGGAATACGTGAAGAAGGCCCGTTCAGCCATACGTGTGTAAATCTTCAAAGCAGCGGTGTGAAATCACAGATAATAATAACAGTGACTGAAGTATGATAGTAAGATGAAAGAAGACTAGAACTACCAGATGAGCTTAACGAGGACTGGGAGCGGAGGGCACGTATTCCCTCATCGTAACTCCTCATAAAATAAAGATCAAACTTCAAACTGGAAAGTTCTCGTTTAATCTTACTATTTTACTTCAGAGTCACGTAATTTCAATGCTCTGTGATTTCATGCCGTGAGAAACAAGTCTACACAACCACAGCTGCCTCATTGACAAAATGAGGGAAAACATTCATAATGCATACAGTCATGACATAGATTTAAAACATGCTGATGCTGTTAAATAAGCAATAACAATAGTCACATCTCTCATCCGGATAGAATCTATAACTGAACATAAAATAAATTGAGAACACCTCTGGTCTAGCAGCGGTTATTATAACATGTTTGAAATATTGTTCGTTTGACCACACTACAGCCGTTATGATGTGGTCCAGCGGAACGTAATTAACCCTTGCTGCTGCTGTTATAGCAGCCCTTGTGGAGCGAGATCCAGATCAGTATCTACTCCTGCATACCTCAACTCCGTTTTAACACCTGACAAGATCTGAGCAGATAGGTTCTTATAACGTCTTTTGTAATTAACAATCATAGTTAGCTCAGAGTCTCAAAGATTCTTGGTGACCTTGACGTATTGTTGTCTATGTGTGTCTCCACATAACGAGAAATCCCTGTCTTGAGCTATTTTGAAACCTGACACCCCTACTGCTCTGCTTAATTTAATTATAGCATGAAATACTATGCATATATTTGCAGATGTAATCATCCTCTCCTGTCACAATAATGTAGCGAGTGACCTGTTGCGCTAACCAGCGCCAGGAGGATAACTACCTAATGAGGTCCGATCAAAGCTAAAAATGTAGCTGGAACCCCCTGGTTCAAATAGTGTTACACAATGTCAATCTCCCATACTGCATTGTACTTGTCCTGGGAAAACTGTGTAACAGATATCCTTTACTAACTCGATGTCCGAGGTGAACCCAATAACTTGGCCCTCGTTAGCTGCAGTAAGTCTGATGGAAAGCCCCTTGGCACAGTAAATGATCAATATTGTCAAAGACCATTTAAATGAACTGCAACAACTCAGAATCTGTACCATTTTAAATATAACACGAGCGCTTCCCAACTCCTGAAGCAGCAAAGTACCGCTTTTTTGGTACCATTCCAGCACTGTGAATACATACAAAAATAGGAATGACAAACCCAAGCCGTAAGCAGTCTATTGAGAATCTATAGAACATATATTGATTTTATCATGCAACGGCTGATCTTTCAAGCCGCAGGCTGGACCAGCAAGTTACGTTTAAATAACCATATAATGTTGCATTATTATTATTCCCGACAAATCAGAAATCAAACTGCATAGGGCAATTCCACAGCAGGAACCTAAAGCGACTCTTGATGACTCTATTTCAAGACCCGAATCACAAAGCAAATTGGAGGAAGACATAAAAGACCATTCCTCATGCTTGTAGCGAGAATGTGTCTTTCGCCACTATTCTGCCCCACATTTTTTGCAACCTTTAATTAGCATGAAAACAATATATCTATATTCGGTGTTGCATTCAATCAGAATTTCATAACTACAGCGTGGTCCAACACACATTCTGTGTTGTCATTGATCTGTACTTAATGATACTCCAGTGGCAAATTAGATTATGTAGCTTTTACAGGATCTTTTCCCTGATTGCACCCTCGTGCTTATCATATGCCACATCTTAGTGTATCAACATGAAGTTGAGCATGCACCTATGCATATTCACTCAATCACTCTTTAACCCATAATGCACTTAGGGTCTATAGATAGTTGATACCAATACTGAAGAGTTAATAACTCATTGCAAATCTCCTGCACCTCCAACTAGAGATGTCATTTGCATGTTCCCAACTTAAGCCATAGCATCTTTTTTGCAATATAATGACATATTTATTGATCAACTACTGGAGCAATGCTGAATACTGTTTGTCCATCATAGTGGCTTTCTTAGCTTCAGTTGGCAATAGCAAGTTGTATTATCAATGACATTCATGACCCTTATTGTTTGTCATTAAGCATGCTGTCAGTTCTCCCAAATGCACAGCTGCATCACATCTATTATATTGCCAGTTAGTCTAATGAGTAGGAACTCCTTTATAACCACAAGGCTGTTCCAGGTTTCTATTGATTGCAATCTGTTGCCCAGGGCGGAGTCACATGGCAACTATCCATTTGATAACAACCTAATTTACTGGATAGGAGAAACCAATTCCTCAATTAGCTTGAAACTGAGTGGATTTTAGTCAAATACAGCATCAACATATAATCCAGACAATACATCACAATTGTTTTTGAACTCTGAGTAGTCCTTTGAATGATTTATTGTTATCATACTTGTTAGGCGCTTCCCCCTCCTGGTGAATGCTATGTACTTACCTTTCTCTGTTTCTATCCCAAGTGCAGGCCTCGTGGCTGTGAGTCTGGAATCGAGGGGTTAAAGGCTCCTGTACCCGATTGGCCAAGCTGCGTCAGGTGACGGGTGACTCATCTGAAGTATAAATACCAGAGCTTCCCAGGATTCTCTCTCTTCTTCGTAGACTCTGACTGATGAGCAGACTGTTGGTGTGGGCCGAGGAAAGCCTGACCACATGGCATAGAACTTTGTGTATTTTCACCATTCCTTGTTAACAGATATTGAATTGGGACGGATAAGGGCTGACCTTAGAGTTTTCGTGTATTTTGGTTTCAGGGTTATATCTCTTTGGGCAGGTTTTGGAGTCTCCGGTTCGACGGCCCATTGCGTGGCTGGCTGGAGCATTGTTAAATTGTTTGTCAGTTTATCCATATCCCTGACTGGGTTGTTTAAATCAGGTTTGGGTTTTGTGTTCCAAGGAATAATTAAAACTGTTTTTGAACCTGAACCTGGTTTTTGACTTGTGTTACGCGGCTCTGAAGTACTTGCATTCGGGAGTCGTAACAAAATGGGGGCTCGTCCTAAGTTTTGAGGACCCTAGACATTTTTAGGGGGGTTTTTTGGTAGGCTTCTGGACTGAGGAAGTCTGTGTGTTGTGAGGGAATTTTTTCTTCCCTGTTTGTGGTAGCATTAGTGCCCAAGTTTTAGCTGGTGGTTTGGGGCTACATTAGAAATGGAATTTAAGGTGAAAGAATTTGTTGAGGCTCCTAGTCGGGAGTTGTTTGATAGATGTACGAAGGAGCATTTGATTTTGCTGGCTGAGAACTATGCCGTGACTATTGACAAGCATTCAAAGAAACACTCCATTAAATCGGAGTTGTGGGCTGCGTTGGTGGAGGGTGGGGTTTTGCCTGGTGGTGCAGACAGTCCCCCACCTTCTGTTCAGCCAGTTCAGAACATGGAGGCCGTCATTAAACTGAAGGAGATGGAGCTTGAGTCACAGAGAATTGCCTCTTTGTTAAAAGAGAAAGAGCTCATGCATGTTCTTGAAATGAAACGGCTTGAGGAGGAAACCAAAAGGGCTGAATTTCAGCTGCGGGAAAAAGAAATAGATAATTCCCGGGTTTCTTCTAGGGAACGGGAGTTTGATATGAGCAAGAACATCCGCCTGGTTCCCCCGTTTCGTGAGGAGGATGTGGACAAGTATTTCACAGTGTTTGAACGGGTGGCTTTGTCCTTGAAGTGGCCTAGGGACGTGTGGACCTTGCTATTGCAGTGTGTCCTTGTGGGTAAAGCATGGGAGGTGTACTCGTCTTTATCTGTTGAAAGCAGTCTGAACTATGAGTGTGTGAAGTCTACAGTATTAAGGGCTTATGAATTAGTTCCAGAGGCGTACCGGCAGAAGTTCCGGCGCTTTAGGAAGTTTGATAGTCAGACTTATGTGGAGTTTGCTAGGGAGACGGAGGCACTTTTTGACAGGTGGTGCGCTTCTCAAGGAGTGAAGGATTTTGAGCTACTGCGGGCCTTGATGATTATGGAAGACTTTAAGAACTGTCTCCCTGAGAGGGTTACTACTTACCTTAATGAGCAGAAGGTGAATGAGGTGTCTAAGGCTGCGGTGTTGGCAGATGAGTATGTATTGACTCATAAATCTGATTTTGTTGGGCGATCTTATAGTTTTGGTGCACGGCCGGTTGATCGTGGTGGTGTCGCCGGTGGCAGTGTCAAAGCTGTTTCTGTGCCTGCAAGTGGCAGCACGTTGATACAGGGGGAGGTCCGAGCGGATAAGGTTGACGGAAATGTGAGGACTAATGAAGGTCCTGTGTGCTACTATTGTAGAAGGAGAGGGCACATGTTAAAGTCGTGTCCCGTTCTGAAGCAGAAAAATGCAAAGCCTGTGGCTTTGGTGGGTGCACAGAAGGCACCTGTCGTACCTGAGGTGCCTGAGTCTGATGAGTGTAGGAATTATTCTGCGTTCATCATGAATGGTTTTGTTTCTCTAGAGGATGGGGGTGATAGAGTTCCAGTATCCATCTTGCGTGATACTGGTGCTACTCAGTCCTTTATATTGGATGGTGTACCGCCGTTTTCTGGGGAATCATCGGTTGGGTCAAGTGTCCCAGTGGTAGGATTCGGGATGGATGACATGGTAGTGCCTTTGCATACCGTGCGTCTCGAGTCCGAGTTGGTTTCAGGCCGGGTAACTGTTGGGTTACGGCCGTGTTTTCCCGTTGGGGGAGTTTCTGTGATTTTGGGGAATGACTTGGCAGGAGGTAGAGTTTTAGTCACTCCTGAGGTGACGGCTGTTCCGATGGTGCAGAGTCCTGATAGATTGGCTATGCAGCATCCAAAGGTCTTCGCAGCTTGTGCTGTCACGAGGGCTATGGCTAAGAGCCAGGCGAAGTTTGAGGATGTGGTGGACCTGAGTGAGAGCATTTTTGGGGATCAGGATGATAGATCCTGTGTGGTGAAGGGTGTTTCTCCATCTCAAGATGGGATAGTGTCTGGAAATGTGCCGGTGTCACTGTCACGTGACCGGCTGGTTGAGGAACAAAAGAGTGATCCAGGTTTATCTGATCTGTTCGACTGCGCAGTGCCTGAGGGGGATATGGATTCCACAGCAAAGGGGTATTTTCTAAGGGATGGCTTACTGATGCGAAAGTGGTCTCCCTTGGATATATCTGGGCATGATGATTGGAGCGTGGTTGATCAGATTGTGATGCCTCGTCGGTATAGGGACGAGATACTCTGTTTGGCTCATGATGGTCCTTTGGGTGGACATTTGGGGGTCAATAAAACGTATGACCGCATCTTACGGAATTTTTTTTGGCCAGGGTTGAAAAAGGACGTAAAACAGCACTGCAGGTGTTGTCACATTTGCCAGGTGGCAGGAAAGCCGAACCAATCGATTGTTCCTGCACCTTTATATCCAATCCCTGTGGTCGGTGAGCCGTTTGAGCGGATTCTAGTTGATTGTGTGGGCCCTCTACCTCGGACAAGGGTGGGCAACAAGTTTTTATTAACAATTATGTGTGCGACTACCCGCTTTCCGGAGGTGGTCCCTTTGCGTAGAATTACTGCCCCTGCAATTGTTAAGTCTCTCACTAAGTTTTTTTCGTTGTTCGGTTTGCCCAAGGTTGTGCAGAGTGACCAAGGTACCAACTTCATGTCGAAGGTTTTTGGTCAGGTAATGAAGTTGTTAGATATTAAGCATTGTTACTCGAGTGCGTATCATCCTGAGAGCCAGGGAGCTCTCGAGAGGTTTCACCAGACTTTGAAATCTATGTTGAGGACTTACTGTCTGGAGTTTGAAAAAGACTGGGATGAGGGAGTTCATCTAGTTATGTTTGCGGTGCGTGAGGTCGTGCAGGAGTCTTTAGGGTTCAGTCCTGCTGACCTGGTGTTCGCGCATACTGTACGTGGTCCGTTGAGGGTCCTGAAGGAGAAATGGTTGCAGGAGGATACAAAACGTAGTATTTTAGACCACGTCTGTACTTTTCGCTCTAGACTGAGGAGGGCATGTGAACTGGCAATGGGTAATCTTGCCTCTGCTCAGTCTAGGATGAAGGACTGGTTCGACAGGAAGGCTTCTAGTAGGAATTTTTCTCCAGGTGACAAGGTCCTGGTGTTGTTGCCTATTCCTGGTTCCAGTCTGCAGGCTCGGTATAGCGGTCCCTATCAGGTGGTTAAGAAGGTTGGTGAGAGGGATTACGTTATTGGTACCCCTGATCGGAGGCGTAAGACTCAGCTCTGTCATGTCAACATGATGAAACAGTACCATGAGCAGGAGCCTGTGGAGGTTGATGGGTCGGAGCTATGTCCTTCTAAGCCTGTTTTGGCTGCAGTGGTGCTGCCCCCTGACACGGGTGGTGATGTGGGGGAGGCACGGTTGTCTGTGGCAGTGACGCAGGGAAAGCTGAGTAACTCTGAGGCTTTGGAGACGCTTCCCTTGCGGTTGTCTCATTTGACTGGAAGTCAGCGGGGTGACCTGCTTGCTTTGGTGAAGTCAAATGTGTCACTGTTCTCGGATGTGCCTTCTCAGACGTCTGTGCTGCAGCATGACATTGACGTGGCCGGTGCTACGCCAATTAAACAGCATCCGTATCGGGTCAACCCTGACAAGCGTCATCGTCTAAGAAGTCAGGTTGACTATATGCGGCGGCATGGCATTGCTGAACCTAGTTGTAGCCCGTGGAGTTCTCCGTGTCTACTGGCGACGAAGGCAAATGGGGAGGACAGGTTTTGCACGGACTATCGGAAATTAAATAGTGTAACTAAGCCGGATTGCTATCCTCTTCCACGGATGGAGGATTGCGTGGATCGTGTGGGAAGTGCATCTTTTGTGTCTAAGTTGGACTTGTTAAAAGGCTATTGGCAAGTCCCTTTGACTAGGCGGGCGAGGGAGATCTCTGCGTTCGTTACGCCTGATGACTTTCTTCAGTACACGGTAATGGCATTTGGGATGCGCAATGCGCCGGCAACCTTCCAACGGTTGGTGAACATTGTATTGTCTGGTTTGTCCTTCTGTGAGGCATATCTTGATGATTTGGTTGTGTGCTCCAGGTCGTGGATCGAACACATCGGTCATCTGAAGGAGGTATTTCATCGTCTAGCGGAGGCAAACCTAACGATCAATCTGGGGAAGTGTGAGTTTGGCCAGGCCACGGTAACGTATCTGGGTAAAGTAGTGGGCCGGGGTCAGGTTCGCACTCTCAAGGAAAAGGTGGGGCATATCGTCGCATTTCCTGCTCCAACCTCTAGGACTGAACTCCGTAGGTATCTGGCTATGGTTGGGTACTATAGAGGATTCTGTCCAAACTTCTCTGCGGTGGCTGCCCCTTTGACGGATTTGCTGAGTCCGAAGGTAGCTTTTGTGTGGTCCGCAGAGTGTCAACAAGCCTTTGAACATACCAAAAGTCTTCTGGTGCGCGCACCTGTGCTTGTGGCACCTGATTTTGAGCGTCCATTTAAGCTGGCAGTAGATGCTAGTGATCGTGGGGTTGGTGGAGTTCTTCTACAGGATGATTCAGATGGGGTGGAGCATCCAGTTTCGTACTTCTCTAAGAAGTTTAATCGTCATCAGAAGTGGTACTCCACCATTGAGAAAGAAACCCTTGCGGTTGTAATGTCTCTGACTCATTTCGAGGTTTATGTTGGCTCCTCGAATGTCCCTGTCATCGTACTCACGGATCATAATCCTTTGGTATTCTTGCAGAATATGCGGAATAAGAACCGGCGGTTAATGAGCTGGAGTTTGCAGCTGCAAGATTACAACTTGGAGATCAGGCATATCCGTGGCAAAGATAATGCATTGGCTGATGCATTGTCGCGCCAGTGATGTCTGTGCTACTGAATAGTTGCTGAAATTTGGTGGTGTTTTTTAGTTCATTTTCAGAAACTTATTCAGTATCTTTGGGTGGGGGTGTTAGGCGCTTCCCCCTCCTGGTGAATGCTATGTACTTACCTTTCTCTGTTTCTATCCCAAGTGCAGGCCTCGTGGCTGTGAGTCTGGAATCGAGGGGTTAAAGGCTCCTGTACCCGATTGGCCAAGCTGCGTCAGGTGACGGGTGACTCATCTGAAGTATAAATACCAGAGCTTCCCAGGATTCTCTCTCTTCTTCGTAGACTCTGACTGATGAGCAGACTGTTGGTGTGGGCCGAGGAAAGCCTGACCACATGGCATAGAACTTTGTGTATTTTCACCATTCCTTGTTAACAGATATTGAATTGGGACGGATAAGGGCTGACCTTAGAGTTTTCGTGTATTTTGGTTTCAGGGTTATATCTCTTTGGGCAGGTTTTGGAGTCTCCGGTTCGACGGCCCATTGCGTGGCTGGCTGGAGCATTGTTAAATTGTTTGTCAGTTTATCCATATCCCTGACTGGGTTGTTTAAATCAGGTTTGGGTTTTGTGTTCCAATGAATAATTAAAACTGTTTTTGAACCTGAACCTGGTTTTTGACTTGTGTTACGCGGCTCTGAAGTACTTGCATTCGGGAGTCGTAACAATACTGTTTAACTTGCCTCATCATAACAATGCCTTCAAACATCTCTGATGATCATTGTACACGGAAAACCCTATGAAATCAGTTTGATCATCCTTCTTTCATAATGAACATGCCACATCTGCCATCATTTCGAGTCTGCCCTGACGACTACTCAGGCCCGGTTCTGATAATTCTCACATGTCCCAAGACAACTCTTGCCATAATTCTGACCTTGCCTTGAAAGACAATTCCCCATATCTCCGCGCCTGTCTCAAAGGCAACCTGGCTAAAATACTGGACCTGGCTCAACACTCTTCTGGCCAAATTCCAACCTTCTTGGAATACTAGTATTGTCCAGTTACCTGGTTAAAATGCCTCTGAGTAGATGACAATGTCTCAGTTATTTGTGTGTTGCCCAACCAATTGTAAATCTTACCAACTTGTTCGTGGTCACTTAGTTGTAGAGTAACTCTGGTCAGCTTAATGCTGCTACCAGCTTCAGTGAACCGCTTCCAGCCGATGAAGCCGTGGGGTGCGTTTCCCCCCTAAACTATGTGCTTCGCCCTTCAGGTTTTGCCTGTGGAATATGTCTCACCTGAATAGAATATTCGGCGGGTGGCTCTAACTCCCCTGATAGCGGTGTTCACTGCATTGTGTTGTAATGGCAACATTGCTGCCAGAATCGTACCTCTGACATGTGCCCTTCATTCCTTGAGGTATGCTCCACGCTATACCCTCAGCCTCAGAGTCAGATTACACTGACCCGGCATGTTCTCCTCTTTCATAAGGGAGGCATCAAGCAGCCCTACTACAAGGCACTGCTGGCATGGCTTCTCCAACAGGTCCACCCTTCAGGGTCAGAAAATGCCCTGGTAAGCTCACCTCCTCCATGAGGGAGACATCATTGCAGCCCTTCTCCAGGTGCTGCTGCCATACATTTAAGCAGCCCTATACAAGGCGCTGCTGACACGGCCTAGAGCAATAGGTCGGCACTGCCATAAATTCGGCATCCCCATTATGCAGCCCTGTTACAAGGCGCTGCTGGCAAGGCTCTCCCATCTGCCCAACACTGCCATATCTCCTGATGTTAGGGTGTATTTATCTTGAGCCTCCTCTCAATAAGGCTCCATCCTGGCCAACTTCCACATTATTTATTTTTACCAGAAAGGAACCTTCCCGGCACCAGGACTGGCCACTTGGGTCGATTTACCCCATATCTTGCGGTCTGGGTACCGCATAGCTGGTAGATTCCCCTCCCCCAGGAATCCCAGCACCCTTATAT
This sequence comes from Amblyraja radiata, assembly GCF_010909765.2. Taxonomy (NCBI): domain Eukaryota; kingdom Metazoa; phylum Chordata; class Chondrichthyes; order Rajiformes; family Rajidae; genus Amblyraja; species Amblyraja radiata. Next base: position 57,988,177 of record NC_045966.1, read on the forward strand.
ATTACCGGAGAGAAACCCCTACCGGCCCCAGGGCTGACCGTTCCGGTCCGTTTAACCCCTTACCTGGGGACCCCTGCGGTCTGCAAGCCGCATAATTACTGAATTCCCCTACCCGGGAACCCCAGCCTCTATATGGATATCGGGGAAATCCTCCCAACACCCGGCATATATATTTACTCCCGTCTCCTGGAGGTCCCCTCCACGGGGATCCCAGCATAAATATTTATCTTGGAGGGAAAACCCCTCCAGACTCCTGGTCAACTGGAGGTCCCCTCCACGGGAACACCAGCATTAACATTCATATCGGAGAGAAAACCCTCTCCCGACTCCCGTTCTACTGGCGGTCCTCTCCACGGGAGCCCCAGCATAAATATTCATATTGTCGGAGGGGTATCCCCTCCCGACTCCCGCTCTACTCACGGTCCCAGAATAAATAGTCTTATCAGAGGGAAAATGCCCTCTCGCACCCGGCCTACTGGAGGTCCCTTCCCTGGGAACCCCAGCATTTCTGTGCCTATCGGACGGAACCCTCCCGGCACCCGGAGCGACTGGACGCCACTGACCACCCGTCAGCGACCCACTTCGCGACACCCGACATTCTCCAGCTACCCGCGCTTGGCGGCAAGAACCGGGGTTTCCCCACAGCCCATAGCTGGTTCCCTCGTCGGGCCTCGCGAATCCTCCGGCAGGAAGCCTCTGGAACTAGAGGTTCCTGCAGGGAATAAAACAGGTAAAAAATCAGCTTACCTGAAGTTTAAACTTACCGGGCTGGGGAGCTGCTGCCCCAACCGGCGGCCTGCACCAATGCGTCTGACCTAATGACGCACGTGCGGCTGAACGGGCCTTCTTCACGTAGTCACTCACGTGACTCCGAAGTAAAATCAAGAGCTGATGCCCTGACAAAGCTGAGATGAATTTCACGTCACCTGAGATCACATTATAAATGTTCCGTTGACACTCATGGATTTGGACGTCATTTATAATGAAGACATTCCTAGAATTGTCAAAGGTTTAGTGCTATTGCAAGAAAATATCCTGACCCTGCTGTGTTGGAGTAGGAGGACAGCGCAGGTCGTTACAGGTTTGTTCACTCATCATATTGATGGATACACTTGTGTCAGCTTGTGCATTGATTCAACTCTATCCAGGGCTTAGTGCTCTTCCAGCATAGAAGATAACAAACACATCACTGGGATCAAAGCATCAGCTTCAACTCTCACTACACCATTGAATTCTGGCACTGTAGAGGTCCACGCGTTGTGGGCACACTCTGTTTCTTTATTAATAGATACAGCCCCGGCACTTACGCGCATTCAGTTAATGTTTATCTAAAAACCTTGCCATCGATCATGAGCACGTTACCACGTGCTTGGTCGACCCCGAACACCCCAGTTCACAAAGGAATTCGAGCTCGATAATCGAAGGTTCGGCAGCAAAGTGGCTTGACCACAAAATGGCACCACATGACCCCCCCCAGAACCGGAGGACAGGAGACGTGTACACTAGATCAGGCCGCCTCACTCGTAACCCACTCGCCTCCATTGGAGGTCCATGTAGGTCCTCTACAGCACACAGATTTCTTTGGGCAACAAACTTTCACAAAATAGCTGAGTTTTTCTTGACCTTTTTTAATTGTTTTATTTATCTCTGTGTATGCATTTATGCTTAGGGTAAGCTAATGCAGGTAATAATGTTGTATAGGAAGGAACTGCAGATGCTCGTTTAAACCGATGAGGGACACTAAAAGCTGGAGTGACAGCGAGTCTCTGGAGAAAAGGAATAGGTGATGTTTTGGGTCGAGACCCTTCTTCAGACTGAGAATCAGGGGTAAGGGAAACGAGAGATATAGAACAAATGAATGAAAGATATGCAAAAAAGTAAAGATGATGAAGGCAACGGGCCATTGTTAGCTGTGAGCTAGGTGAAAATGAGTACAGATAATGAGACTCAACTTTGAAACTGGTACAACTTGTGTGGGGAGGAATGGAGGGAGAGGGGATGCAGTGGTTACTGAAGTTAGACTCGGTGATGTGGTCAGAAGAGGGGTCTCGACCCAAAACGTCACCAATTCCTTCTCTGCAGAGGTGCTACCTGTCCCGCTGAGTTACTCCAGCTTTTTGTGTCTATCTTTGGTTTAAACCAGCATCTGCAGTTCCTTCCTGCACATTTCATCTGCAGTTCCATCCGACACATTTCATCTGCAGTTCCTTCCCACATGGTATGATGGAACATCATGCTTGGATTAGCAATGTGCCTGGGTCAGGTTTGTATTTTCTCAAGCATGTGCTTCTAACATGAGAAGTCAGGTCAGTCTCTGGAGGTTCCACTTTTAAAACAAACACTTGCACAATCTGAGCCCCACACACACCTAAGACCATGGGAGAATGGTGTTTGCAGCACCTGAGCTGTCAACTCCTGATGTAATCTGCCTTAACCCAACATCTCACTGCAAATGTGACACCCAATTGTGAATAATTAACCTCAGTTCAATGCAATGGCAACGGCAGTGTTTGGATAAACAAACACTGTAAGAGTTTCCTTGCTGGCAAAGACGTGAAGCTTTGACACTGATGTGATGTGCAGTAGTTTCTTAAAAGCCTTCCAAATTGTTATGTTTGTCAGTTAGTTGCCTGTGCCAATTCCAGAGCACTCTTCTTGCAAACAACGTTCTCTCATTCCACCCCCCCCTCTTCCCCACCCCTCCATCCATCACCCACCCCCACCTACCTTCTATTTTCTCTGCGAGTTTATGTTTCTTTTTCTGTAATAACAGTAATAAGTAGCTTTTTGTCAAAATGCATAAAGAAATCAGTTGAAGTACAGAAATTGCGGTGGAGTTTGGTTAAATGGCACAGAAAATCCTGTTGTTCCATTTCTTTCCAAACATCACTAGTTCTTTCTTTGCTCTTGCCATCCGTGTTATCCATCGACTCTTCTGTGTTCACTTGAGATTCGTGAATGTCCCAGGAACGAGCTTTGTAAATGGAAGATAGACACAAAATGCTGGATTAACTCAGCGGGACAGGCAGCGTCTCTGGAGAGGAATGTGTGACGTTTCGGGTCGAGACCCATCTTCAGACGAAATGTGACCCATTCCTTCTCTCCAGAGACTCTGCCTGTCCCGACTGAGTTACTCCAGCATTTTGTGTCTATCTTCGGTTTAAACCAACATTTGTAGTTCCTTCATACACAAGCTTTATATGTGCGCAAGTCTTTGTTAACAAATTAGCATTCAACTTCGAGGTAATTGGCAATCTCTTTTTTGATGAGGGCTTGCAATAAGAAGAATGATAATCCAGTCTGAATCAGAGAGGTTCTTATTGAAACATACACGATTATTAAGGGTTTGGACGCGCTAGAGGAATGGAAACATGTTTCAGATGTTTCCGATGTTAGGGGAGTCCAGAACCAGGGGCCACAGTTTAAGAATAAGGGGTAAGCCATTTAGAGAGTAGATGAGGAAATACTTTTTCACACAGAGAGTTGTGAGTGTGGAATTCTCTTCCTCAGAGGGCGGTGGAGGCCGGTTCTCTGGATACTTTCAAGGGAGAGTTATATAGAGCTCTTAAAGATAGCAGAGTCAAGGGATATGGGGAGAAGGGAGGAACGGGGTATGATTGTGGATGATCAGCCATGATCACATTGAATGGTGGTGCTGGCCCGAATGGCCTACTCCTGCACATATTGTCTATTGTCCATTGTAAATACAAGCGGCACGGTGGCGCAGTGGTAGAGTTGCTGCCTTACAGCTCCAGAGACCCGTTTCGATCCTGACTACGGGTGCTGTCTGTATGGAGTTTGTACGTTCTCCCCGCGATCTGCATGAGTTTTCTCCGAGATCTTCAGTTTCCTCCCACACTCCAAAGAGGTACAGGTTTGCAGGTTAATTGGTTTGGTATAAATGTAAATTGTCCCTTGTGAGTGTAGAATAGTGTTAATATGTGGGGGTCACTGGTCAGTGCGGACTTGGTGAGCCAAAGGGCTGTTCCGCACTATATCTCTAAACTTAACAAAAAATCTGAAAATAGCTAGTTGCTCCAAATGAGTATGCATGTGGATAGCCAGCACAAAATCTATCGGGTAAGCTTCCTACATTAAGTTGGACATCATTAGATGCAAACTTTGAAGAATAAAGTTTCTGAATTATTTAATTGTCCCTTTGAAATATTGATAACTATCAACATTTATTTACATCAATGTTCATAGAATTGGTTATCTCACTAGTTCCATTTCTGTAGTTCATGGAGCTAATCTCACAGCAGGTTGTCTGGGGGCTTGTAGAATTATGAATGATTGATCGGTAGCATAGAGATGCTGCCTTACAGCGAATGCAGCGCTGGAGACCCGGGTTCAATCCCGACTACGGGTGCTGACTGTACGGAGTTTGTACGTTCTCCCCGTGACCTGTGTGGGTTTTCGGTTTCCACCCACACTCCAAAGACGTACAGGTTTGTAGGTTAATTGGCTTGGTAAATGTAAAAAATATCCCTAGTACGTGTAGGATAGTAGGGATTGCTGGTCGGCACGGACCCGGTGGGCCGAAGGGCCTGTTTCCGTGTTGTATCTCTTGTTTTTGTTTATTTAATTAGAAGTTAATACAATACAAAACAATACAGTGGAACCTAATTTTAGGTGCCAACTATGTCATACCGTAATCCATTCTATGTACAACCTCTAGTTTTATGTTATGAGTAAGCAAGACAAGAAAAAGAAAACAATAGAAAGGGGAAAGAGTGGAAAAATAGATGGTAGAGAGTAGAAAAATGTGAAGTGTGGATATAAAAAATAAAAATAAAAAAATAAAATAAAAAAGAAAAGGTGTAAAGTAGAAATAGAAGAGAAGGCCCCTTAAAAGAGAATTTTTCAAATCTATATTCGGAGATGTAGATCTATCCACGTCATGAACTGAAATCAGCAATCCTTATGGTACCGCTGCATCACATGATTCCAAAAAGTCGATGAAAGGAGACCAACTCCTTAAGAATTGGTCATATTTATCTATTAGTCGGAGTCTCATTTCTTCAAGGCGTGCTATGTCCATCATATTCCTAATCCACATTTTAACAGTTGGTATGGTTGTATTTTTCCAAAATTTAAGTATCAATTTCTTTCCAATTATTAACCCATAATTAAAAAAAACATTTTGGTCTTTATTTAAATTGGTATCTTCTCCTATTATTCCAAATATAATCCATTCCATTTTGGGTTCTATTCTTGACTTGAAGAGCTTTGTAAATATATCAAATATATCACTCCAAAATTTATTCAACTTTGTACATCCTACAAATGAATGTGTTAAATTAGCGTTTTGAAACAAACATTTATCGCATCTGGGAGAGACGTTTGGATAAAATTTATTCAACCTCGTTTTTGAATAATATAGTCTATGTAATAATTTGAATTGAATTAAATTATGTCTTGTATTAATAGAACAGTTATGTGTATTCATCAAATACTTTTCCCATCTATCCTTCGAGATCTTTATCATTAGCTCATGTTCCCAATCTTCCCTTAGTGCTTCTGTTGAGGGTGATTCTCTATATAATATATTATTATAAAAGTATGATATTAATTTTTGTGAATCAGCCTTAATATTCATTGCTTCTTCTAAAGGGTCTAAAAATATAGTTTGAAATCTATGTATATATTTCTTCATAAAGTCACATACCTGTATATATTTAAAATATTGATTATCCTTCAATTTAAATTTAAATTTTAATTGTTGAAATGATAACAGTTTACCCAATTCATACATATCCCCTACTTTCCTAATCCCCAGTCTATCCCATTGTTGATATGTGTTGTCGATGAGAGAAGGTTTGAATGCGGGGTTGTTCAATAGTGGGGTTAGTACTGATAAATTATTTAATTTCAAGGATACTTTTATTTGTTTCCAAATTCTTATTATATTGTGAATAATTGGGTTCTTCTTATATATTATACTATTCAATTTTATCGGTGAGAGCAGGATCGTTCCTATATCGTGCGGATAGCACTCCTCTTTCTCCATTCTTATCCACTCCAACTGCTGAGTGGAACTATCCAGCCAGTACATTATGTTTTTAATATGCACTGCCCAGTAGTAATACATAAAGTTAGGTAATGATAAACCCCCAACTTCTTTAGATTTGCACAAATGCTTTCGTTGAATTCTATGTGTTCTGTAATCCCATATAAAATTAGTGATAGTGGAATCTAGTTTTTTGAAAAAATATTTTGGAATATATATTGGGATCGCTTGAAACAAATATATTAATTGTGGTAAGAAAGTCATTTTTATAGCGTTAATTCTACCTATCAATGAGAGCGGAAGTGTTTTCCAAAATTTAATCATATCATTCAGTTTATTTAATAGTGGTATAAAATTGGCACTAAATAATGATTTGTGTCTTCTCGTAATTTGAATACCCAGATACTTGAATTTTTCTGTTGCAATTTTGAAGGGGAATTTTAGTAAGTGTCTCGAATCCTGTGGTTTTAAAGACATAATTTCGCTTTTATTCCAATTTATTCTATATCCTGAAAAAGAGCCGAATTCCTCAATTAGTGTTAATAAGGTGGGTATACTCGTTTGTGTATTAGTAATATATAAAAGAATATCATCAGCATATAGTGAAATTTTATTCTTTGAATCCTTAGTGTTATATCCGTGAATATTCGGGTGATTTCTAATCTTTTCGGCCAACGGTTCTATCATAAGGGCAAATAGCAATGGTGATAAGGCACACCCTTGCCTATTACCCCTTGATAAGTAAAATTTTGGAGATAGCGTATTGTTAGTTAATATTCTTGCCGTAGGTCTATCGTAAAGTAGTTTAACCCATCTAATAAAATTCTCTCCCATATTGAATTTTTGGAGTACCTTGCATAAATACTGCCATTCTACTTGATCAAATGCCTTCTCTGCATCCAGCGTGACAACTGAAATATCTTCATTGTCCTCATTATGATAGTACATTATATTGAAAAGCCTTCTCAAATTATTAAATGATTGTCTTTTGGGTATAAATCCCGTTTGATCCGTATTTATTAAATTGTTAATATAATTATTTAGCCTTCTAGCTAGAATCTTTGCTAAAATTTTCTGATCCGTATTTAGTAGTGAAATAGCTCTATAAGAACCCGGTTCATCTAAATCTTTATCTTTTTTTGGTATAAGTGTTATTGTTGCTTCTGCTAGGGTTTCTGGTAGTTTATTTTCGGTATAAGCCTGCGTGTATAAATTGAATAATCTTGGTATAATTGACTCCTGAAATCTTTTATAAAATTCATCACTAAAACCGTCTGGTCCTGGGGTCTTCCCGTTTTTCAGTGAGTTTATTATTTGTTTTATTTCTTCACTAGTAATCCGTGCTCCTAATTGCTCTTGTTCTAAACTATCCAAGTATCTCTAAACTAAACTAAACAATGCTGCGCATACCTAGATTAATTAATACCACACATGTTACCCCCACTAGGCAGAGAAAGTATCCTGGCTGGCTTCATCATAGCATGGTACGGCAACTACAATGCATAGGGATATATGGCTGTAGAAAGTGGTAGACTCGACACATCTCCACCCATCATCGAAAGCATCCACATGAGATGCTGCCTCAAAATGTTAGCAACTATCATTAAAGATACCAGGCCCTCTTCTGGCTTGTAAGGTCTGGAAGAAGGTACTGAAGCCTGAAGTTCCATATCACCAGGTTTAGGAATGGCTACTTTCCTACAACTATCAGGTTCTTGAACCAACTCACACAACCTAATCCTACCACGACAATTGTGACAATACTATGGTGTATTGATAAAGGTCAATACACCTTTTTCTGGAAAGGTCTTGATCCTAAACAACTGAGGATACTATGGTAGACTGAAATGCTGGAGAAACTCAGCGAGTGAGGCAGCATCTATGGAGCAAAGGAAATAGGCAACATCTTGGGTCGAAACCCTTCTTCAGACTGATGTGAGGGTGGGAGGGGGGCGGGAAGAAGAAAGGAAGAGGAGGAGCCAGTGGGCTGAGGGAGAGCTGGGAAGGGGAAGAGAAAGTAGGGACTACCTGAAGTTAGGATACTATGGTCCATCTCTGGCACTAAAGTGGATTTGTTTTCTAATGGTCTGTTTTTGCTCTAATATCTTGTTTTTTGCTGTCTTTTCCATCTTTTTACTGTCTTGCGGAATCTCTGTGTAATTTATGTACCATTTATATTTTTGAGTGTTTGTCCGAGGTTTAGTTTTAGTCTAGTTTAGAGATACAGCGTGGATACAGGCCCTTCGGCCCACCGGGTCCATGCCGACCAGCGATCCCCGCACATTAACACTATCCGACACACACTAGGGCCAATTTTTACATTTACCAAGCCAATTAACCTACAGACCTTGTACGTCTTTGGAGTGAGGGGAAAAAAAGATCTGGGAGAAAACCCATGCGGTCACGGGGAGAACATACAAACCCCATATACACAGCACCCATAGTCGAGATCCAACCCCGGACTCTGGCACTGCATTCGCTGTAAGGCAGCAACTCTACCGCTGCACCACTGTGACCGCCGTGATAGAAGAGGTGGGGGTTGTGAAGCTAGAGGATAGAATAAAGATGGACAGAAGGGGGACAGAGGGAAGGTAGGGGGGGAAGGGGTGGTGGGGGGGGGGGGGGGGAATTTTAGAATTTACAATTCTGAAATTGGAGAATTCATTGTTAGCACCTTTAAACCCCCTTTTCACGGGGCGAGTTGACGCAAGATGTCACCAGAGTGAAGAGGTCGTGGTCCAGCACGAGTCTCGCACGATATAACGGCAGTAGATAAAGAGTTCCCACGGTACTCGGCATTTATGTTATTCGTGCGAGTTACTTGGCCGTTTCCCGAGCAGTCGCGTTAAATCTTGAATGAACATCGTGAACTACACGTGACACAAATGATGTAACTTTTTTTTTCACACACTATATATATCCTCCCTTGGTTGAATCGGCTCATTTGGAGACATGCCTTTACGAAATAATTTCGAGTACAGGATGTTGGTTTTTTTCATTGTCGCGCTGCATGCAGCTGCCCACTATGTGCATCGAAAACGTTTGCTTGAAGGCAGAAGGGAGAAATTAATTAAAAAGAGAATTAAGAGGAAGTCTCACTGGGTGAAGCCCATCTTTCAACGGAGAGCTCAATTTGGACAATATGAGCAACTGCTTAATGTGCTGTGCGAAGAGGATACAAGTGCATTCAAAAACTTTGTCAGAATTTCACCCGAGCTCTTTAATGAGTTAAAGAATAATTTGGGACCTCTGCTGAAGAAGACTGACAGCTGACCCTGTTTTGGTCCCAAGTGCGGTGACCTTTCCATAGACGGTCCTCTGATTAGTGAACCATTGCATGAGTTGGTCATCTGCATTACAGTAGAGTGGTGGAATTAAATAGAACTTCAAGCATTGGATGTATTCCGTTATATTAAAAGTTCTGAACAGTAAATAGAGCCTGCCCTCCGCATTTAATGTGCTATTTCTTGTGCTTCTTGGATACCTGAGCACAAGTTGGTAAATACAGATGGCCTTTTTAAAGGCAAGCATTACAAGTGAGAATTGCCTGCCCTCATGCATAATTCTTTTTATGGCTCTTTAAACTTCAAACACAGAGGGTGTAAAAGCTGTCTGCGACTTTTTTACTTTGCAGCTGCAGGGCAGACAGACAGACTTATAAGAGAAGTTTAAGTTTACTGCAAACACAGAACTTTTACATCAATAGCAATGTATGTTTTAAAATCTTGGATAACATTAAATGGTTCTCCTCTTGATGAACTTATATATCGTTATATAAACTCACATGAGCACTCGGGAAACTCGGCAGCCTTCGTCTCCAGCAGGTTCCTTTTCCTCTCCCTGTTTCTATAATCCTCTCTGGATTTATCGTACAGAATCTCGTTAAATTGGAACCATTCTACAAGTTCCCCCTCTTGTTCCCTGGTGAAGTTATATGGCTTTACCTTCTGCCATCTTCCCTTTACATAAGCGTCTGTAGAGGCTATTCCTACAACGGCTACTGGGGAGGCAATCTGAATTGCACCTTGCTCACCCTCTCCCTGCTCCAAGGAGCCCACAGGCAGTGTTATCTGTGGCATCTCCTGTTGCCTCTCCACCTGTCTCTCTTGCTGCGTCTCCTCCTCATTCTCCTGCATGGCAAAAACATCTCTGACCCGCTTTTCCCCCTTCCTTTGAGATTTTCTGGGAGCCATCTCTGCAAGTGTTCCTGTTAAAAAGATTATCCAACAATGACAATTAGGTGGGACGTCCTCGAAGGACACATGTTCCCATGTGTCCTTTTGAGACCACCTTTTTTAATCACCTTCTGTCCCCTCTGTCCAGCTTCCGGGTTCACCGTTCGCAGGAGTTCCCACGGTACCCGCAAGAGTTATTACGGATATCGCACGGATATCGCACTGGCCACTACGTTCATATAATGTTGCAATACTCAACCACAAGTGTACAAGTCACTCTTGGAGAAATTCCAATTTTCTTGAATTTTCTCCCGAGTGACCAAGTTACACGATGACCTGCCGTTAGCGCTACGGTGGTCCACGGTGGTCCACGAATGCCGCACTGTTATCGCACGAGGTTCCCACGATGTTGAACTCTGGTTAACTCTTGCGTCAAGTCGCCCCGTGTAAAAGCCGCATTAGGTTGTAAGCTCCAAGCGGAATATGAGGGGCTGTTCCTGCAGTTTGCGCACGGCCTCATTCTGGCAATGGAGGAGGTCCAGGACAGAAAGGTCAGTATGGCAATGGGAAGGGGTGTTAACATAGCTAGCAAACAGGAGATCCAGTAGACCATGGCAGACCGAGTGTAAATGTTCGACAAAACAGTCACTGTGTCTACCCTTGGTCTCGCCAATCGGGAACATAGAGTGCAGTAGATGAGGTTTGATTTAGAGGAGGTTTGATTTAGTTTAGTTTCATTGAGAGATACAGAGCGTCGACCCACCGGGTTCGCGACGACCACGAATCACCGCACACTAACACTACGCTACTCACACTAGGGACAATATTTACATTTACCAAGCCAATTTACCTACATACCTGTACGTCATTCCAATCTATAATTGCCCCATTGCTACCAGCATAGCTGTGTACAAACAAACCATGGACGCATGGCAGTAAGTGGTGGGGTGGGGACTGTCGAGTATACCCACCACCACCTCCCCACATGCACATTAAATCACTTGAGACCAACCTTGAAGCGTGTAGAGCCAGGCTACTGCTTCAACGGGAATCAGAAGATGGGTCTCGATCCGAAACGTCACCCATTCCTTCTCTCCAGAGATGCTGCCTATCCCGCTGAGTTACTCCAGCAATTCGATTTAAACCAGCATCGGCAGTTCTTTCCTACAGGGATTGCCATATTCTTTATTTCACTGCAACGCGTCTCAGCAATGATTCACCTGGCCTCGCTGTACAATTTAAGGTTTGTCCATTTATTTTATGGACCAAAGGGAACCCTGAGGCAAGAGGAAAGTTGGCGGTATCTATTTTATTTTCAACACTTGGTGCTACACTGATGTGACAGTCGTAGCTCAATTGTCCTCCTTTAATCATAGAATTCCATCCCTGTTATCTACTGAGGAAATTCACCTCACCACTTCCATCTTGTCAACGGTCCACAGACCATCCACAGCCAACTCCAAGATGGCACTGGACAAATGATATGACCTCATCAATTCCTTGAGACAGCAAACCCTGATGCCCCATTCATCATCACCAGTGACTTCAACAAAGCAAACTTTAGGAATATACTCCCCAAATATCATCAGCGTTTCTCTTGTCCCACGCAAGTATTAACACACATAACCACGACTACAATAATATTAAGTATGCTCCATCCCTCGCCCTTGTTTCAGCTGGTCTGATCATGTGTGGGTGCTGCTCCTGCTAGCTTACAGATAGAGTAAGGTCATCCCTCAAGTTTCCTTCTCTCCAGCGAAAACAAGCCCAGCCTTTCCAATCTTCTTCCACAACTAAACCTCCCTACAAATCCTTTCTCCAGCCTTGTCCTCTTTTGTATTGGAACTATCGGAGAAAAGACGCCTTAAGCCCCTGTCCTATTTAGGCGATTTTTTAGGCGACTAGAGGTGACTTGGCTGCCGCCACATGTTCGCCAGTGGTCGCCGGGGTGTCACCTGTATGGTCGTGAGTAGTCTCCTCAGTCGCCCAAAGAGTCGTAGCATCTTTCTGGTCACCGCTAAATTTTCAACATGTTGCAAATTTTCGGCAACCTGCTGCGACTATGACGGGTGCCGGCAAGATGCCGAAAAAAATTGCGTAAGTGGGACAGGCCCTTAAGGGTGTTTGGCATGTCTCAGAAAGCAGCTAAAATAATCAAGGACCATTTACACCCAAGAGATTGCCCCTTCTCCACTCACCCACAGGCAGCAGATACAAAAGCTTGACAGCACACACCACTATATTCAGGAAGAGTTTCTTCCCTGCTGTTATCAGATTACTGAATGGTCCTCCCATGAGCTAGGGTATGGGCCTGATCTTCAAACCCACCTCATTGCAGGCCTTGTACTTTTTCTCAGTATCTATAATCTATAATTTTGCAACACTATATTCTGCACTTTGATATTTTTTTCTTTCCATGTTCTTGTTCTCTTGATCTTCATGGCTTTGAGAGATATATTGTGAAGCTCTATGCTGCTGAGCAGTGGATATCCACTTCACCACCACCATTGAATGGAGCACCTGCAAAGGTAATTCCGTAGTTAGACACAAAATGCTGGAGTGTAACAGCGGGACAGGCAGCATCTCTGGATAGAAGGAATGGATGATGTTTCGACACGAGACCCTTCTTCACACTGAGAGCCATGGGAAAGGGAATCAAGAGATATAGACGGTGATGTAGAGAGATTTACTGTAGAACAAATGAATGAAAGATATGCAAAAAAGTAACGATGATAATGGAAACCAGCCATTGTTAGCTGTTTGCCTGGTGAGAATGAGAAGCTAGTGCGACTTGGGTGGGGGAGGGGTAGAGAGTGAGGAAACGGAGGAGCTACTTGAAGTTAGAGAAATTTATATTCATACCACTGGGTTGTTAGCTGCCACAGCGAAATATGGGATGCTGTTCCTCCAATTTGCGTTTAGCCTCACTCTGACAATGGGGGAGGCCTAGGACAGGAAGATCAGTATGGGAATGGGAAGGGGAATTAAAGTGTTTAGTAACCGGGAGATCAGAATTTCATTGTTCTGTCATCAGTACATATGACAATTAAAATCTCTTGACTCTTGAGTTTCTTAGTTTAGTTTAGTTTAGTTTAGTTTAGTTTAGTTTAGTTTAGTTGCCCAAGCAAAATATGAGATGCTGTGATTGAGGAGATGATCTCCTCAAGGTAATTCCGTACGTTGTTTGCGATTTTCTCTTTGTTACAGTTTGTATTGGTATTGAGACTGCACAGTTGGTTGCAAGCTTGCGTAAGTAAGCCTGGTGTCATTCTACATGGCATAAACAGACGCCTTCCAAATTGGATAATTAACATATCGTGTTACCTTCGTTGTTTTGCCTTCATCTGTTTATGTGTCAATAAAAAACAATGCCATGTTTTCCTCAACTGAGAATAACCCAAGCACAAAACTTCCTGAAGGAAATGGTCAGGTTAGCATTAATAATAAAGACTTACCCCACACTAAATGTTTGAATGCAGTGGCTTTGAAACGAAGCTTGCCCCAGATTATTCCCGTAGGTTATTCATCTATGGGCAAACCCCACATTAGATTTTTCACCCTTCAGGCCTACCTTGGAGTCATCAGGGATTGGAAACTAATATCCAGAATTTCATCGCAAGCCTTCCGAGTGAAAAATCATGGAGAATAATAGTCAAAGATTTTGTTTTGTTCTTTGAAGATTTTCATCTGCGTTTTAGGGAAATGGGGAGAAAGCTCAAGTTGGGGCAAATTGCATTGTTAAGAATGTGTAAGAGGACATTTAGAAAAACATGATTCAATGACTGAATAGAGTTGACATGGCTCTTCACTCGGACCACGGGTTAAGAATGAATGAGTTAATAAACTGCTAGACTTTCCTGTTGGCATGGGAAGCTGGAGAATGAACGTCATGTGGTATGGACGTCAGATCAGATGGTGGGAATGTAGGAATACAGATTAAAGATATATTAACATCACCAGTAATTTCTCCTACTAGATTTAGAAACCTATTCTATATTCCTGAACTTGAGCATTAGAATAGCAGGCGCTTACTCATGGCGTGGAGTTTCCTCATCTGCAGCATCAGTTCCGTTCTTCAGTACCTCTTCCAGCTCGGAAGTCACTTCCTGAGCACAAGTTCCTCGACCTGCTACATCACCTTGACTTAACCAGCATCCGCAGTTCCTTCCTACAATTTGTCTGCTCCACTGCGAAATTTCCTCAAGGTGTTCCTACTTTGAAGGTTCACCTCCTCTCTCTGACGAGGGTTCTGCAACATCCTCTCTCGTTGCTTCCCCCCCTGTGATTCATCTTGCTCTCCAGCTCTACAACCACGTTTTAACCCAAACTCACTACCACAGCCATGTGTGTTTTTTCAGTGTTTGCCTGCTCCAACCTGTCCTTCTGATTACATTTTATCTTTGTATGCTTCGTTGTCAGCTTCCCCTAGTGAACAATGATCAATTTTCCATTCCCCTTTGATGCCTAGTTTTCACACCTTACCCTTCCCTATCTCTGTATCTCCTTCTCCCCAACTGCCAGTCCGAAGAAGGGTCTCGACCTGAAACGTCACCCATTCCCTCTCTCCAAAGATGTTGCCTGTCCCACTGAGTTACTCCAGCATTTTGCGTCTACGTTTGGGGTACACAGATCCTGATTTAAGTTATTCACGAAGGACAATCCATAATTTGCACCTCAGCCTTAAGTTGTGAACCTCTCTTTAACTCTTCAAGGCTGATACATGTCAAATTATCACACCTGCACTCAGAGAGAGAACTACAATGTTATTGGACTTTCGCTATTTGATGTATTCGACTTAAGAGACCAATGCACGTCGAAAGTAGGCAGGTACCAAATAAACCTGTACTTTTCCTGCTCTACATCCTTAGCCCATCCTGAAACCATTCCTAATACAGTACCTGAGACAACCACGTGCTATTATTGATAGAGAAACCTGCTTGCTTTTTGTAATACATCACAAACATTGCAGGGGGAGAGGGGAGTATTCTAAATTGTTTTTTTACTTCAATTGATTACAAAGATCATCTCAAATTTCACTGTAAATTAATTGGTACTTGTGACAATTAAATTGAATCTTGAATCTTAAATCTATTGACAACCATACAATCATCTGAACCCGTTGACCTTGAACCAGAGAAGACTATGCTGTCTCTGGGTTCACAAATTGACAACACAATCCTTTGAGTGGAGATTGAACAAACAATTAGGTGCAAACAGATAGACAAGTACAAGTTCTCAGCTAAGTAAACAGCGGGGAGCTGAATAAATGTAAAATTAGATGGATTATGAGATTGTACAGTGAGTACAAGATCCACTTGCTTGAGTTTTGCTATCACTGCTAAAGCCCCACCTCCATTTCTAACCTCTTGCTGAATCCTGGTTTTAAATGCCCCAATCCGTTGCTACCCCACCCACCTATTTTTTTGGTGGCTGAGACTTCCACAGCCCAAACTCCAGAACTCCCTTCCTCAAACTTTCTTCCCTCTCTGTGGTCCTTGGACTAAGCCTTAGACCATTTCTCCAAGATCTTCAGTTTCCTCCCAAACTCCAAAGACATGCAGGTTTGTACGTTCATTGGCTTGGGCTTGTTTACTTGGTATAAGTGTAAATTGTTCCTCGAATGTGCAGGCTTGTGTTAATGTGCGTGGATCGCTGACGATGCGGACTCGTTAGGTCAAAGGGCCTGTTTCTGCATTGCATCGCTGTATCTCTAAATTAAATTCATCCTAAAATCTAATGATTTTTGGCTCCATACCAACTTTTGTGTGGTCCACTGAACTGCTTCCAGGTGTCTTACAATGCTGAAGGCACTACATGAATGCAAGTCCTCGTTGTTGCTTTCACTGTTAATGTAAAGGCTCCATTTTGATTCTGGGATGGAACATTTATCTAGCTCAACTATGCCTTTGGTTAATCAATGGCAGCAATGACTGTGATCAAGCATGTACTGTTCTGACCTCACAAACTGCTCATCCAACCAGGGCCGTGTTAACAGCATTATAGGCCCCGGAGTAAAGCAGTGCGCTGGGGCCCCGACACTTCCAGTTTCTTTATGCCGAATCAAATATGCCGTCATGCACTTGCAATGTTCTTCTCCGTTTTCATGTTCTACAATAACATTCTACAATACATAGATTAGCAGGGGGCCCCTGTGCTCGTGGGGCCACGGGCAACTGCCCAGTGTGCCCATGTGTTAAGACGGCTCTGCATCCCACCTCATCCCAGTGAAGAAGTGATTAATCTCAGGAACAGCTCATGTAGGTCTCAACACTGTGTTCGTTCGTAACAGTAGCCAGCAAGAAAGAGCCGTTATCAATGGAATTAAGAACTGTGCAGGCATTGACCCTTAACCCAGGCACAAATGACACGTAGCATCCTATTGTCTGTGACGTTAGGTGGATTTGCAGCTTCTGTCCATATATTATACATCAGAGCCCAGCATCAAGCTGCCTCTGACTTTATACCACTTGGCACTTAGTAATATTACTGAGTGAAGCTATTTGGAAATTATACTGGTCCAACTGCAACCATTACTCGGAGGTTTGGGCTGGGCACACTACTAATCCCATAAAGCTCCTTACATCTGCTTGCCTACTTTACGAGTTACAAAATATTTTCCTTTACGTACTTTAACAAAAATTGCAGCAAAAAAAATCACCACTGCCAACAAGACTTGCAAGTTTCTGTCTGCATATGTGCATGTCCACCAATCCATATATGTACACAGCTACATCCTATCCAGAGACGCTGCCTGTCCTGCTGAGTTACTCCAGTAGTTTGTGTCTATCTTCGGTTTAAACCAGCAACTGCAGTATCATCCTACAGCTTACTGAATTTCTCACACTCCTCCTCTCCCTACCTCTGTCAGCCTCACCATCTACAGTATATGCCTAAATTGATGCACAGGTTAATCACAAGAATGTAAGAAAGCATATATAGGCTGAATATTTCAGCTGCATATTTCTTGGTGAACTGTTGCCCCATTGGTTGTGGTGTGATCTTGGAATGTGCTGCAGAGTGTCGCAGATTGTGCCTTTGGGACTTGTAACACAGTCACAACTGTTTATAACAGTCGGTAGACTAGCACTCACATGTTTAGACTATATCCCACATAGACTGCCCAGGGCTACAACCTAAACTGTGCACATGCTAATTCTTCAAATCCCAATTTTCATTACTCATTCACGAGAAAAAGACCATAATCTTATCCCGTGGACTTTGTTTGAATACCTCAAATCTCATATACATTGTTGGTTTGATCTTTGTGAATGAATGTCACAAATGTTACTCAAGATGATATTACAGAACCTTACATCATGGTCAGTTACCATCTGCAGAAATATCTATTGGCTGGGATTTTGCCAACCATGTTAAAATCATGCCAACCGAAACACGTGAGTCTTTAACGTTAAAAATCTTTAATCTAGTTTCATCAGCAATCTGTTTGAAGTATCTGAATACTTTTAAAATCAGTCTCACTTTGGCAACAGCTTGCATTTGTAAAGAATCTTAAACATCATGGAACATAAGGCATTTAAATAAACATATTGATAAGGCCAAAGAGTGAGATATTTAGGTGTGTAACAAACAGCTTTATGAAAAAAGTTATTTTTATGGAGCAGCTTAAAGGAGAAGAGAGCGGTTGAGAAGGGGGTGGGGGGGGGATTTTAGGTTTTGACCGTCATGATCTAAGGAGAAGGTGCAATTGATAAAGGAACACAGATTTATGGCAGAGGGTGCTCAGATTCATTGGAATAGCAACTCATATTTCGCTTCAGCAGCTTACAACACAGCGGTATGACTCTTGATTTCTCTAATTTCAGGTGACCCTTGCCTTCCCTCTCTCTCTCTGTCCCTCCCCCATCCTTGCGTCTCTACGACTAGTTTCACTGTCCTCCTGATTAATTTTACTGTTTGTATGCTTCGTTGTGACCTTCCCCTCATCCCAACACAATGAACCATTCTACATTACCTTGATCACCGTCTGCTTTGATCTGCCATTTCCACACCTTGCCCTTCCATATCTCGTTTCTGTCTCCCCCGAGTCTGAAGAAGGGTCTCGACCCGAAACATCACCCATTCCTTCTCTCCAGTGATGCTGCCTGTCCCACTGAGTTACTCCAGAGTTTTGTGCCTATCTTTGATGTGAACTGGCATCTGCAGTTCCTTCCTACACATTTCATTGTGTTTATAGCTTGATATTTGCCTTTCCCCCAGCCTCCTTCAGTGGGATACCACCATCAGTCCAGCACAAAGAGGGGACCTTGTAAAAACACTAGGCTAATGAATTTTAATGACCCTGTTGGTGAATACACATTTCAAACAAAATCTTACTTAAAGCAGAATGGGTAACATGATTATTTTGTGCTTCTCATTAACTTCTTCTTTTGAGTCCATCTTGTTACAAATGTTGACATCGCTGTCATCGTCCGTCCTGAAAAGGATGCAAGCTTCCAGCGACATTCAGTGGGAGCCATCACTAGTTGCAATAGATGATGGTGGTAGCAGAATTAGCTCAGGATACTTCCTGTCTCCAGCCCTGCGATGTGGACGCTTCTGCTATGGGGCCTCCTCATTAACTACAAGCCATTCTTTATTTCCACCATCATATCTCGTTTCACACTGTTGCCTAATATCGTGGCCTTTGCTGGAGACTGATTTTGAGAGCTCCACCCCGGGGAGCCTACGGAACTTTAACATCGCGGAGCCCGTGATTCCTTAACCAGGGATCAGCCTCGGAGCTCCGACCATGAGTGCTTGCGGACTTAACATCATGGAGCCCGCGGTCTCTTGTCAGAGACCGACATCGGGAACTCCAAGCCACGGGAGTTTTGATCGCCCTGACGTGGGAGTTTCGATCGCCCCAATGCTTTTTTATCGTATGGCTGTATGATAATTCGCATATCGCTGTACATTAATTGGTACATGTGATAATAAAAGACCTTTGAAACCTTTGAACTCTGCATCTGAGAGTCCTTCACAATATCAAAAGTCAATGACATGCATTATTGTTGTAGAGCAGGAAACTGTGGTCCTATGAAAACCACTTATTCATCAAATGGTCAATTTTAATGATATTGATTAAAGTATAAACACTCACCAGGACACAGGGTGCAGCACACCATTCCTTCTAGAATAACTTCACAGGATATTTGACTCACCCGAGAAGTGTTACAATTCTCTTGGCTTTTCCAAGGAGTACGTCAGGTAAGTATTTCTGATATTCAACTGGCTTTCGTACCTCAACCCACTCCACCAAAGTTATTCAGTCAGTCACTCATTGCTTTTTGTCAGACTTTGCAGAAGTTGGGGTATTCAGACCATATTGAAGGTTCAAAAAATTGTGCTCCATAAAACTATATCAGAGTAATAATGTATTTGTGTTATTTTCATGGAGGTAATCAATGCACGGAGTGTACAACAGGTTAGTCAGCAGGTTAGTCAGCATCTGTGTTTGAAGAAAATGTCCGAGACCCTTTGGCAGGCATAGGTTGCAGCTCATTGAATTAATCCTAATGTGCATGTCCCAGAAATGTCCGTGCACGGATCCTCACACATCCCAATTCCGATAATCAGCAAGCATGGGGCAATGGAGGTGCTAGGTTTTCTGGACTATTGGATGTTTTTTTTCTATAATTGCCCAGGTGAACGTTGATTTCCAGCTTTTGACATTTTTCACAGTAGTTTAGTTTAGTTTAGTTTAGAGATACAGCGTGGAAACAGGCCCTTTGGCCCACCGAGTCCACACCGACCAGTGATCCCTACACATTAACACTATCCTACACACACTAAGGATAATTGTAAGGCGGCACAGTGGCACAGCGGTAGAGTTGCTGCCTTACAGCGAATGCAGCGGCAGAGATCCAGGTTCGATCCTGACTACGGGTGCTGTCTCTATGTAGTTTTAACATTCTCCCCGTGACCTGCATGGGTTTTCTCCGAGATCCTCGGTTTCCTCCCACACTCCAAAGACATACAGATTTGTAGGTTAATTGGCTTGGTAAATGTAAAAATTGTCCCTAGTGGGTATAGGATAATGTTAATGTGCAGGGATCGCTGGTCGGCACGGACCCGGTGGGCCGAAAGGGCCTGTTTCAGCTCTGTATCTCTAATCTAAACTAAAATTTTACATTTACATCAAGCCAATTAGCCTACTAGGGTAGACACAAAATGCTTGGATAATTCAACGGATGAGGCAGCATCTATGGAGAGAAGGAATTGACAAAGTTTCGGGTCGAGGCCCTTCTTCAGACCCTCTGTCGAGGTAAGAGATTAGAAAAATTCTCGACCTGAAACGGTTAGGAGGGAGAGATAGATCAGCCATGATGGAATGGTGGAGTAGACATGATGGGCCGAATGGCCTAATTCTGCTCCTATTACTTATGACCTTATGAATCAGTATTTCCAGATCTACTTCAAAACATTGAAATCGTTAACTTATGTTCACAAACACAAATATTTGTATGGTAATACCATATGACTGCTGGGATAATTCATCAACTCAATTCTCAGGAGTTTATCTCATAATTGTTCTTCACCGCTACAAGGCTCTCATACATTACCAAATCAATTGTAAGTATTCGATTTAAGAAATGTAAACCATGTAATATTAACTCAATGTCAAGGGTTGCTGGCACGAGGGAAGACGTTATATGCGTTGCCCAATTAGTTCAGATAATGATGTGTATAATGAAGAAATGTAATGAAGAATTTCTCACTACCATCCTTTCATTAAATTTTGTTTTCTGCTATTTGCATTATAAGTGATTAATGGATAATAGTCTCTCATGGAGGGTGCTGGTTAATGTATTCGTACAAAATTCCTCGGAATGTAGCTTTAAGTGTGTTTTCATTGCAACAACTTAGAACTACATAAGCCAGCGAGTCTTTGAAAAGAATTAAACTTCATTCTACCCTGACTTATACTCCAAAATTAAATTGTTTTTTTTCTTCCGATCAAATGGCTCACAGTGGGAGAAGTAGAGAGATAGATAAGGAAGCAGTGTGAATCCAGGGATAATTACATAATTGGATAAAGAAGAATAGGAATAACAGGGAAAGGGAACGATGGCAACATTTTTATTTATTTGGCATCTATTGAGTTCACAGGCTGATGAAGTGAATCTTCGACCGCCGGCCTGCAGCCTACACCATCTTGAAGCCGCAGTCTCCGGTGGGGAGGCACCGATTCAGGACTTACCTGGACTTACCTTGTCTGAACATCTGGACGCCCGCAGCGACGGCTGAGGAGGGTTGAGGTCCTGACCACGGGGGGAAATGGAGGAGGACTGGCCAGATTTTGTGCCTTCCACCACAGTGATGAATGCTGTGGTGGATGTTTATGTTCAATTTTTATTGTGTATTGTGTGTTCTTTTTCATTGTACCGCTGCTGGTAAATTCATTTCACTTGCACTTTATGTGCAATGTGACGAATAAAACTGTATTGTATTGTATTGAAGAAGCAAAATAACTCCTCTGATTTTTCATTTGTTCTGCTCACACATTATTCATTCTGGCAAAAATGTTCAATAGTTACATGTTGAAGTCACACTGTGCAGAGTGAACACATGGATATACTTGGAGTAAAGGTTCTTTAGTAACTTGTCAGTTTCTTTGTTGAACTAAATTAAGGCGCATGTTGCAATCAAAAGCGATTGAACAATTGGTTGTATATACAGGTGCTCCTTAACTTACGATGGGGTTACGTTCCGATAAACCCATCGTAAATCGAAAATATCGTAAGTCGAAAATGCATTTAATACACCTAACCTACCAAACATTCTCTTTCTTCTGATAAGGTTGGAGAATAGTGGGAGAAGGCACTCGGGCATCGACACTTGTTGATTGTTCAGCAGGCATGGTGTTCTTCAGGAAGGTATCAAGTTTTTACTGTGCAGTATATTTTGGTTTGCATATGGAAGCAGGAAGTTCCAAATGGTCATTGACAGATTAATGTAGAGGGCAAAATTGTGGGCAGTGGTGTTCGAGTGAGGATGTACCGTCCGAGAAAGGCAGTTCACAAATAAATGGAATTTACAAAGAAATCCCAGCTGTTCCATCCGGAACTTCGGGCATTTCACCGTGCCTGTGGGAATACAGATGTGTTGAGCTTTGTGATAGGTGTTGGGGTTTTTACTGACTCCCTCCCAAGTCCAGTAGTGAAGTACAAACTTCTTGTAACACCACTGATCATACACAGGCAGACCTACACCAACCTATTTCAGTTTATAGACATGCTTTAAGTTTAGTGGTCCCATTCATTTGAAAGAGACAGGAACAGCCTCAAGTTTACTTTCAAAAATTTAATCTTGTTTTTATTTTTAACAAACTTTCAAAATTAGTTAATTAAAAAATACTAATTTGAATATTAATAAACTACGGATACTAGAATTCAAATACATGATAAAAGAGATGGAGAGAGGCATAAAACTATATTTTCAGAGGAAGAACCTTCAGTCTGAAATATTAACTCTTGTTTCTCATTGCACAATGTTGCCTGTCCTGCTTAGTGTTTCCATTGGTTTCTGTTCTTGTAATAGTTTGACTAATTTGTAATGGCTTTCAGTGTTCTATATGTCAGTGACATTCAGAACCATTTACTTTATGGCAGATTTAACAGCGCTATGGAGGCTACCATAGCACAGGAGGTCCCATACCACACATCCAGAAGCAGCTATTTTCTTAAAACCATCCGTTTCTTCAACAGACCCGCACAAACTTAATCCTACGTCAGCAATGGAACCTTACAGATCACCTCTTACACGATGATGGACTTATTTCTAATTATATTTTTGTGCTAATGTCTTGACTTTTTCTCACAGAGAGTTGTGAGTGTGTGGGATTCTCTGTCTCAGAGGGCGGTGGAGGCAGGTTCTCTGGATGCTTTCAAGAGAGAGCTAGATAGGGCTCTTAAAGATAGCGGAGTCTGGGGATATGGGGAAAAGACAGGAACGGCGTACTGATTGGGGATGATCAGCCATGATCACATTGAATGGCGGTGCTGGCTCAAAGGGCCGAACGGCCTACTCCTACACCTATTGTCTATTGTGTTTGCACGTTTTTTTTGTTTTTCTCTGTGTAGTAGAGGTTAGTTTTTGTTTTGAGTTTTGTTTTAGAGATACGGTGTGGAAACAGGACCTTGGACCCCACTGAGTCCTTGCCGACCACGATCACCCATACACCAGCTCTATCCTATACAGCAGGGACAATTTACAGAGGCAGTCAACCTGCAAACCTGCACGTCTTTGGAATGTGGCACCCGGAGCAACAGGAGCACCCGGAGAAAACCCACATGGTCACAGGGGGAATATACAGACGGCACCGGTAGTTAGGATTAAACCTAGGTCTCTGGCACTGTTTAGGAGCAACTCCACTGCCGTGCCATCCTATTTTACATATAACTATGCTCTGTGTGTGGTCTGTTGCAAGCAAGCTTTTCATTGTACCTCTAGCTCACTGTACCTGTGCATATGATAATAAACTTGACTTGGAAATTTTGGGCTAATGTTTTCTTCATAATAAGCGACTGCAAGGTGCTAATTCCATCAATAATGTGCAAGTTCCCACAGCAACATAAGGTTATGGAGGAGGAATGTCATATCCACAGGCAGAAATAACAAAAAGCCACTCCATCCATGTAAAAAGCATTGGGATTGTTAGCATGACCAAATGGAAGGAGAAATCCATAATTTGTGCAGCGAATGAGTATTGTGTTCACTTTTGGGTAATGCACTTTGAAAACAAATGCATTAGCTTCCGAGTAGCTGCAGCGTAAGCTCAGCAGAATGATATAACAGCAGTAGGTGCTTCAAATCCTTATCAGGCTAGGATGCATCAAGGAGATAGAAAGAGAGTCAACATTTCAAGTCAATATCTCCTTGCGAGATGATACTGGGCTTTAATTATAAGAACGGATTGAAATTGCTATTCCTCAAGTAAGTAAGTTTATTGGCCAAGTATTCACATACAAGGAATTTGCCTTGGTGCTCCGCCCACAAGTAACAACATGACATACAGTGACAGTTACAAATGTCTCAGAAAACACTAAACATTAATAATAATAATAATAATAATAATAAAACATTAATGATAAAACACCATTGATCAAGCATGTGAACCAACAAAATACCAGATCAAAGGAAGGCTACGGATTTTTGGCTGTTGAGTAGAGCAACTACTCATGGATAAAAACAGTTTTTATGTCTGTCTGTGGCAGCTTTGACAATCCGGAGTTGCCTTCCAGAGGGAAGTGATTCAAAGAGGATCAAAGGATAATGAGGTTGTGGTGCTGAAGGTAGAGGTTTCGATAGGTGGGTCAGGTAGAAACACTTTCCTTTGCTCGTGTAGTCCACTACAAGGTTTTTGGCCTGGCAATGAGACACTTCAGACAAAGCTCCTTGTTTTGAACTGTCTAACCACTGAAAATTGTTTATTTCAACCAGGGTCTATTGAAAGTTTTAAAACTGAGATTTATATCTTTTTATCTGTAAAGGTATTACAGGATACAAAATTAATGTGGTTAACTGGAGCTCAATGTATACTCACTAGGTACTGATCAAAAGCCTGTATAACTTTCTCATGCTTGTGCTCATCTCATCTCCTATTAGAACTGTTACAAAATCAAGAGAGAGAGAGTTAGATTTAGCTCTTATGGCTAAGGGAATCAAGGGATATGGGGAAAAAGCCGGAATGGGATACTATTTTTGGATGATCAGCCATGATCAAAATTGAATTGCAGTGCTGGCTTGAAGGGCCGAATGACCTACTCCTGCACCTATTTTCTATGTTTCTAGATCATCTGCCCAGCTAAAGATAAACACAAAAAGCTGGAGTAACTCAGCGTGACAGGCAGCGTCTCTGGAGAGAGGGAATGGGTGACGTTCCAGCTTCTTGTGTCTATCTTTGGTTTTAACCAGCCTCTGCAGTTCCTTCCTACACATTTCATCTGCCCAGCTTACAGGCAAGCCTAGGAAGCAAGGGTGGCACAGTGGCGCAGTGGTAGAGTTGCTGCCTTACAGCACCAGGGGCCTGGGTTCAATCATCACTACTGGTGCTTGTCTGTACGGAGTTTGTATGTTCTCCTCTGAGATCTTCGCTTTCCTCCCACATTCCTCAGATGTACAGGTTTGTAGGTTAATTGGCTTGATATGAATATAAAATTGTCACTAGTGTGTGTAGCTAGTGTTAATTTGCGGGGATCGCTGCTCAGTGCAGGCTAGGAGGGCCGAAGGGCCTGTTTCCGCTCTGTATCTCTAGACTAAACTAAACTAATCTTGGGTACACAAAATTGCTGGGGAAACTCAGCGGGTGCAGCAGCATCTATAGAGCAAAGGAAATAGGCGACGTTTCGGGCCGAAACCCTTCTTCACAAAAACTAATCTTGGGATGGGGGGGGGGGGGAGGGGTTGGGGTAAATGGTCCCAATATGGAGACAGGAGCGGCACCTACATTTCATCTGCCCAATGAGAAAAAAGCTAAACTATTCTTCCGTGCCTGGCGTCAGAAGAAGGTCATGAATGTCACCTATTCATGTTCTCCAGAGATGCTGCTCGACCCACTGACTTAGTCCTACACTTTGTGTCCTTTTTGAATCAGGAGTCAGAGAGCAAAATCAAGGTACTGGGAAACAATGTCAGTTTTCTATCACCACTATTCCTTTGCAAAAACTAATTACATTTAAAGGAAGGAACTGCAGATGCTGGTTTACACTGAAGTTAGACACAAAATGCAAAGGGGCAACTGAGCAGGGCAGGCAGCATCTCTGAAGGCTGAAGAAGGGTCTCAAACCGAGACAACACCCATTCCTTTTATCCAGAGACGTTGCCTGAGTTACTCCAGCATCTTGGGTCTATCTTTAATGAAATTTAAAGACACACTGCTCTCCTAAAATGAGTTTTGGCCAAATAAAATCAATTTGCCTTTTTGATAATTGAAGGTTCAACACTTGACACTTTGTTGAGTGCTGAAAGGCATTCATGTTGGAATTTATGGTGTTGTTAAGTGCCTGCCTTTTTCTTAGGGTGGACAAGTGTGGAAATCCTAATACATTTGTACAGGTGTACCTCCAACAGCTGCCAGAGAAGTTAATGTCACTGCATTACACAGGATGGTGTGAGGAGAAAAACTCCACATTGCACCTGTTTTATAGCTTCTTAATCCTCTACGTACAAGAGTTACATTCATATCACTTACACCGATTAGTACTGTGAGAAACATATTGCTCTTTCCGGATTTAACAGTTAAATGGCTCCCCTTTTTGTAGCAAATAACAGATGGGCTCTAGTTGAAATTGCTCAGTCTGTTTATTTTCTGAAATATGAATTAATCCACAAGGTAAATCAATGATACAGGATGTACCTGTTACTATAGTCTGTTGACACTTCTCTAACACCTCAATGCTAGTTAAACTCTCAGTCACAAAGAATCCATGTTCTTAGCTGGCATGCACATAACTCAGAGAGAACTAGGCAAAGAATTTAAAGTCCATTTTATGAGTTACAATCCTTGAGAGCCTCGTTGGCAATACTGCTGAAATAGCACAAAAATACGACAAAGTATTATAGTAAAATGGTCATGTTAGTACTCTGGTAATCCAGAGACCTGGAATAAACATGTATTCACAATCCACACGGCACTTGAATGGAACAGAATGTGTGCATTTCCAGCATTCTCCGTTATGTTTCAGATTCAGCAACAGCTTTGAACTGAACCCCCCCGATTGGCTCTCCCCACCATGACAGGGTGAGGATCGGTCCACTCCCACAGCCACAACATCCCCCTCCCCTCGTGGAGCAACACGCTGGCTGAAAACAACCAAATTCCTCAATCTTAGCACATCCCGATAGAAACTAGGCAAGCCCCTTAGGGCGGGTCGGGTACCGCGAAACTCCCCTTAGACAATGACACCGACGGAAAAAAATACCTGGTCAAAGCGTGCCATCTTGGGGGGTTCTCCGCGTCCATATACCTCCGCAGAGTCCCGAGACGGTGAGCCACCACCTGGGTACGCAAGCATACCAAGGTCTGACTGCCCTCCTCTAACGGGAGACTCAGGATTGCTAAGGAAACCCAGTGCTTCCTGTTTTCCCAAAAGAAATCCACCAGCTTCTTCTGTAAAGCAGTTGCAAAGAGAGAAGGCGGGACAAGGCGGGCCACTAGCTGGTTTATGACCAACACCCTCCACTGAAAAGAAAGAACTCCAAGCAGGCCTGACCAGCGCCCCAGCCGGGCGACAACTTTCGTCTCCAGCTCCAGCCTGTTCACCGGCCAAGCATCCTCAGTGGGACTCAGGTACACCCCCAGATAGAGGAGGTGCGTGGTGCTCCACGCATACAATGTCATCTCTTCCAGCAGGGAGTCTACCTGCCACTGACCCACTAAAAGTCCAGAACACTTGCTCCAGTTAATCCTGGCAGATAATGCAGCCGATAAAATCTTCTGGCAGTCCCGCATCCTCCGCAGGTCACCAGGGTCAGTGAACGTAACGAGTACATCATCGACATAAGCCGAAAGAACCTCCTCCACCCCCGGAACTGGTCAACCACCTCCGAAGACACAGGAACGGCTCCACACAGACCGAGTACAACTGACCAGAGAGCGGCCCGGTGATTGGGACAATCCCTGCGGAGATGTCCAAACTCTCTGCACGTGCCTCTCCCCAACTCCAATACACGTGGTGAGGGGCACCACGATGTTCCACAACGAAGCTCCCCTCAGCGCCCAACCCCGCTTCCACCTTCATGAGAACCCGCCTCTTGAAACTCAAGACCCCTTTTTCATACAGGTCATTCCCGGGGTGCGTAAGCCTAATAAGCTTACACCGCACCTCCCCAATCTTTCCCGATTGTGGAAGAATTTTTGCATCCTGGAGAAATGTGGGACAATTCCGCAGGAGAACAGGTTTTTACAGTGGACACCCACGGTTCCACCGGTATAAAGACCCCCTCTACTGCGAGCCCCCTCTCCAACCCTCGGGCCACATCCTACTGGGACTTTAATATCATCCCAACCTTCCCTCCTGCAAGCTCGGAAGAAGCAATAACATCCCTCTTGAAAAGGTCATGCATGCCCTTCGCTATTGCACCCCTGCTCCACAGGGACCCGGTTTGGACCGAGATCCCGTATATATCGCCATCCAAGTCAACATAAGGCTCATCCTCAAATGGCCCTAACACCGCAGCCGAAGCCACAGCTGCATAACTCCGAGACCGGGCCCCCGCCATCTTAACAGTGGCACAAACCAGCACCAGGGACACCAGCAACTCAGCTCAAAAGCTATCTCAGAGACAGTCACAGTCTGGATAAGCAGCAGAAGCAGTTCCCTCCAGCCGAGTAAGGAAAGTCCACACGCTCAACTCCACAGTCGAGAGCAGATTTTGCGAGGCTCTTTAAAGCCTTCCCGATTTTCCGGAAATTGCCGAAGCGAAATGTACCTTCTTCTCAATAAGCCCAGGCAGCTGCTCTATGCAAAACGGTATTGGGGCAGAGAATCAGTGCTAGAAACGTCAAAGACACCGAAGTCTTTCCTACCCCTCGATCTCCAGGCACTCCTGGCAATCCGCCAGCCATGGCCACTCCCACGGCGGTCCAGAAGAACTCAGGAATTCCTCACTAATTGGAGAAATCCTTTAACAAAGGAAAGTTTCAGCAGTGCAACGTTAAGTCAAACTTTGAAATCTCTCTCTCTCTTCCCCTCGAGGTCTCCACCCCTCTCTCTCCCTCCCTCTCCCTCCCCCTCCCATTCCCATACTGACCTTGCTTTCGCTCTCTCTCTCTCTATCCCTCTCCTACCCTAGTTCTCTGACTATTGACTATTCTCCTGATTACATTTTATTGATTGTATGCCTAATTGTCACCTTTCCCTCAGCTAAATAATCTATTCTATATTTTCCTTGAATAGTCTCCTTTGATCTCCCATGTTCACACCTTACCCTTCCATATCTCTGTCTCCCTCTCCCCTTACGCTCAGTCTGAAAAAGTGTCTCGACCTGAAACGTCACTTATTTCTTCTATCCAGTGATGCTGCCTGTCCCGCTGAGTTACTACAGCATTTTATGTCTATCTTTGGTGTAAACCACCTCTAAAGTTTCTTACTACACAATACATCATTAGAATTTTCCCTTTCAGAGACCTTCTCTTGATCTTATCCTTTCCTCAGAAACAGACTTGTTTTCTCAATTTCTCAGTCATCTGGTCTTTAAGTCTGACTCTCATTCCACAGACAGCACCTGACCTGTTTAGTGTTTCCAGCATTTTCTGATTTCACCCTTGATGAGGGTAACTAGCAGCTCAAGATTAATGAAGACTCAGAAGGCAGCTGTAAGCCTAGTGCATAGCAATTAGCATTCATTAAATGGTGATGAGAAAATGACCAGGCCGATGTGTAGGTCTGAAAGCAATATCTTTGCTCTGCCTTTCAATTAGATAGCCATAAATCACACCAATCAATACGCTGGCACATGGCATGTGAGATTGGTTGTTTCCCAACTCTCCATATATTTAAGTGCCATGAAACGAAATGACAATGTACCAAATCTCATGGTTGTCAAAGATTGCAGCAAGAACTTGATTGGTTGGGCTGAGGAATAGTTAGTGAAGTTGGATCTTGGACACATGTGCCGAGGATTGGTTAATACAGTTTAATACAGAGAAGTGCAAGGCATTGTGATTTGGGAAGTCAAACCAGTGCTAGACCCACACAGTGAATGGCAGGGTTCCAGACAGTGGTGTGAACATGGTGTCACAGGTAGATCGGGCAGTCAAGAAGGCTTTCAGCACATTGGCCTTCATCGCTTAGAGTATAAAGTATAGAAGTTGGGAGATCATGTTATGGAGATCAAAGTACAAAACTTTGTTGAGGCCACATTTAGAGTATTGTATTCAGTTTTGTCTCTGTTGTATGAAATGTTTTGTTCAGCTAGAATGGGTGCAGATCAGATTCATGAGGATGTTGCCAGGACTCGAGGGCCTGAGCTACAGGGAGAGGTTGAGCAGACTAGGGCTTTGTTCCTTGGTGTGCAGGAGGATGTGATAGAAGTGTATAAAACCATAAGAGGGATCCCGATTCAAAACTAATAATATTAGGAATATCAGAACAAAACCTAAAACTTACAACAAGCCAAAGAAACTTCCTAGATTATAGTATGATAACTGGGAAAAAATTAATACCAAAATTTTGGAAAAATCCAACAACCCGCACAATTATAATGTGGATTATGGAGAAGTCGGAGACCTTACATTTGGAAAGAACTAGACTTGTCTTAATTGACAAACAAGAATTATTTGCTAGAATATGGTCTCCATTTATTGATTTTCTGAAAGGGTAAATGGGTCCGGCACAGAAGCCTGACTGAAGCTTGAACCCAGGATTAGATGAATAGTTATGTTTTATAATCTACGGACCAAATCTATAATCTCCAAAATTGTATTATTGGTAATTTATTCTATTCTTTTTTCTTTTTTTTCTTCTTTCTTCCTATCTATAAAAAAAAATAAGCAAATAGAAACAGTGTTAATATGCAATTGATAAATGAGGACCCTTACTACTTTGATAGCTGGAATCTCACCTATTAACAATATGTTCAAGAAGGAACTGTAGATGCTGGAAAATCGAAGGTACACAAAAATGCTGGAGAAACTCAGCGGGTGCAGCAGCATCTATGGAGCGAAGGAAATAGGCGACGTTTCGGGCCGAAACCTCTCTTCAGAGAAGGGTTTTTGGCCCAGAACGTTGCCTATTTCCTTAGCTCCATAGATGCTGCTGCACCCGCTGAGTTTCTCCAGCATTTTTGTGTACCTATTAACAATATGTAATTGACAAACAAAATGTATTTTGATTATGATATGTATATGCTTCTAATAAAAATATTATTATTTTTTTAAATCATGAGAGGAATAAATGGGGTAAATGCAGAGTATTTTACCTAGAGTAAGGAAATCAGGAACCAGAAGACATAGGTTTAAGGTGAGGGAGAAACATTTAAAAGGAATCTGAGGGGCAACTTTTTTACACAAAGGGCAGTACACATATAGAACCTGGCCAGAGGAGGTAGTTGGGGCAGGTAGTATCACAATGTTTAAGAAACATTTGGACAGGTGCATGAATAAGAGGGATTAGAGGGATATGAGCTAAACACAGCCAGATGGGACTTGTGTAGATGGGGCATGTTGGTCAGTGTGGGCATGTTGGGCCGAAGGATCTGTTTCCACATTGTTTAACTCAATTAGTCTCTAAATGGAATAAGGACATAGCTATCTTAGGAAATGGTTTTAAGTTCTGCATAAGTGAAAAGTTGCAGATACCAAGATGGTGGTCTTGTCAACATTAGAAGGTAGTGACACCAAAGTCACACACTTGCATTATCAAGTACCGTCACTGAGGCAAAATCTTGACTGATGAAATCACACAGCATTGAGGGCTAGCATCCCTGGCGATGAGCACCTGATCAGCGCTTCGCTGTTTTGGGAGATTGCTGTGGAAAAGCCCGACTGCCATGTTCCCTCCATTGCACCAAGATGGTGTATTGTGAGCACTTCATTGGTTATGGGCACTTGGGAAATCATGAGACACTCAGAGCAGAAATCAAAGCGTTAGAGAAACTCAGTGACTCAGGCAACATCTGTGGAGGGAATGGACAGAGGATATTTCAAGTTGGGACCTTTCTTCAGACTGATGGAGGAGTGGGAGAAAGCTGGATAAAGAGAGTAGGGACGGGGCAACGCAGGGCAAGTGATAGGTGGTTACAGGTGAGGGGTGTGATTGATAGATGGGTGGAGTAAGTGTGAAAAGAAAAAAAGGCTCGAAGTGAAAAAGAGACAAAAGGGTTTCTTATTGGATAAGGAAAGGAGGAAAGAAAAGTAAAGCTGGAGGGAAGGATATGGATGAAAGGGGAGAAGAACGAGGGGGGAATAAAAGTGAAATATGGAACACAGGGATGGAAGATGAGCACAGAGTAGGGGGAAAGGAGAATTGTGACTAGGTGGTGAGAGATGGAACAAATGTGTGTACTCCAGGGGTAGAGGAGAATCGGGAGTGAGGGAGGGGGTAGAGGGATATTACTTATAATTGGAGAATTCTATTTTCATACAATTGCATTGCATGCTGTCTAAGCAGAATAGGAAGTGCAATACTTCTAGTTTGTATGTGGGCTCACTCTGGCAGTGGAGGAGGCCAAGGGCAGGAAGGTATGACATTGGCAATTGTCTGTCAAGTTCTGCAGGAGCTCCCTCCTGATCACAAACAAGTTTAACATTTTGTTTCCGATTCCCATACCAAGCTTTTCCATCTGTGACCTCCCGTATTGCCAGGATGTTGTCGTACGTATATTGCCTTCGGTGTTCCCGATGTCACCCATTTAGATTGGCAAGAACAAGCCTAGACTAACAACCATTGTGTTAAGCACTTATGGTTGCCAAGATCTGCTGGATCTCCTGGTTGCTGACCATTGTAACACCTCGTCCCATTCCATACCAATATTTCCACCTTAGTTCTCCATTGCCAGAAAGCGGCTTTACACAAACTGGAAGAACAGAACCTCGTATTCCACTTGGGTAGCTTACAACCTGACAGTATGAGCTTTGAATTCTCCATTTTCAAGTAATTCTACTCAAATTACCTTTTATCCCACTCTTTCCTCTCCAAATCCCCTTTTCCCATATCTTTCCCTCTGTCTTTACATTTCACTCCTCTTCTCTCCTGATTTGACACTCTTTTGTCTCCTTTTCGCCTTCATCCTTTGTTACTTACTCATCTGGTAATCACCCCACCCCTACCATCCCCTCACTTCTCACTTTTATCCACCTATCACTTGCCAGGCTTTGACCCACTCCTACCTATCTTTTCCAGTTTTAACCCTCCTACTCCAATCAGTCCGAAGAAGGGTCGCGATGTGAAATGTCACCTGCCCATTCTTTATAGTGCCTGATGTTCAAAGGTTCAAAAGGTTCAAAGGTTCAAAGGTTATTTAATGGTCACATACACCTAGGTGTAGTGAAATGCTTCTTGCCAATGCAGCACATAAAGAAAGAATACAGACATAACATTAATAAGAGATTTAAACATCAAGAACATCCCCCCACAATGGTTCCCATTATGAGGGAAGGCGCAATGTCCAGTCCCCAACCCCAGTTCACCCATAGTCGGGCCTATTGAGGCCTCCACAGTTGCCTCCACGGAGACCCGATGTTCCAGGCCGTTCTCGCCGGCTGATGGTGCTCCGGCGTCGGGAGAATCCTCACAGCGGCTTGGGACACCTGGAACGGCCGCTTCCGTACTGGAGGCCGCGGTTTCCGAAGCCAACAGGGCCGCGCCGGATGGAGCTCCACTACTGGCGATCTCATCGAGAGATCCCAGGCTCCCGGTGTAAAGTACAGCGCCGCTGCCCGCGGCCGGCCGCTCCACAGTCCTGCAGCTCCGCAATGT
Organism: Amblyraja radiata; assembly: GCF_010909765.2. Classification (NCBI taxonomy): domain Eukaryota; kingdom Metazoa; phylum Chordata; class Chondrichthyes; order Rajiformes; family Rajidae; genus Amblyraja; species Amblyraja radiata. The sequence continues at coordinate 58,021,782 of NC_045966.1, forward strand.
TTTTCTCGGCGGTCTTCAGCTCACAGGAGCTCCAGCGCGGCGACCCGGGCATGGCATCGCCCGCTCCGCGATAGCGCTCCAGCGCTGTGCCGCTGCCGAAGCCGTGGTTCTGGGGGGTCCCCGGCAGGAAACGCCGCTCCAGGCCCGCTGGTAGGCCGCGAGGACGGGTCGAAACTGCAGCCCGGAGAAAAGCCGCCTCTCCAACCAGGTAGGGACCCTGAAAGGTAGTTTCCCCCTTCCCCTCCCCCCCACCCCCCACATAAAAAAGTCTAGAACTCCAGAAACAAAAACACTTTAACTAACTAAAAAAAAAAAAAAAAAAAAAAGATGAAAAGACGGACAGCTGCTGGCTGGGCAGCCATACACAGGACAACGCCCCCAGAGAATCGTATTGTGTTCACCCAGCACTGTGTGTTTGCTCAAGATTCAAACACCTGAAGTCTCCATGAGACACTGCGATCCATCCATCTGCTTTCTTCTGCAAACATGGCAGATGTAGCAGCTGGTGGTAATGTGGAGCATCTGATGAGCATAAGTTAAATCAGAAACATAATGATATCCATGATGTTTGTTCAAGAAGGAACTGCAGATGCTGGAAGATCGAAGGTACACAAAAATGCTGGAGAAACTCAGCGGGTGCAGCAGCATCTATGGAGCGAAGGAAATGGGTGACGTTTCGGGCTGAAACCCTTCTTCAGACTGAGGAAGGGTTTCGACCTGAAACGTCACCCATTTCATTTGCTCCATAGATGCTGCTGCACCCGCTGAGTTTCTCCAGCATTTTTGTGTACCTATGATATCCATGATGTTTTGCCTCTTGATGTAAACTGACACTATGCCGTCATTTGATACTGTGGGTGACAAAGATATCATTCCCATCGGGCAAGGGCTTAACCTGTTGCACTGCACAGATACAACTCCGCTGTTGCTGCATTAATTTTGCTCCAATTGGCATCATTGAGGACTGGCCACATGTCCAGCACAGAACGTGGTATAGGATGCATGTGATATAGACTGAAGTTTTTCCTTCAGTCCTTCTAATAACTAATTGTTCTTGATCACCAGTATGGCACTGGGATGACTGGAGCCAACTTTATAAATAGTTTCTCCCAACATCGTGCCTCATCCATTTATAACATGCATTGGAAATCTGTGGATGTGAGCCCCTCAGGTACACTTGCAAAACTGGCATTGATGGGAACAGGCTATTTTCCTTTCATGATACATGTGCAGAATGGGGAACAATAAATTGTGCGGTTCCTTAATTCCTAATGACTATCCTGTTTAATGCTTTACAACTGTTGGGTAAATGGCAGCCTTGGGGCAACCATTTTGAGTCAAGCTGCATTCTCCCTGAAGTAGCGTAATGAAGTCCTGATGTTGTGAATGGAAACAGTGTGGTTAACAACATCTCTTATTCATGGCAATACATCTTGTGTGGATCTAGTGCAAAATTGCTGTTATCGAGTATGGTTGGAGGAGATTGACAGACAGCCTGGTTTCTTCTTCATTTATTACTGAGTATTACTGATGGACAGTGAATTCGCTACATTTTTTATTTAACCAACTACATGTATATAGACACAATATCCTTGATCAGACTTTGCTGGCTTTACCTTGCACTAAATGTTATTCCCTTATCATGTACCTATACACCGTAAATGGCTCGATTGTAATCATGTATTGTCTTTCTGCTGCCTTGATAGCACGCAACAAAAGCTTTTCACGGTACCTCGGTACACGTGAAAATAAACTGAACTGAAATATGCAGGACTCTGTCTGCACCTTCCATGATAATGTAATCCTTTAAAATTTCTCTTCATACAGTTGTTTTGTGGCGATCTGCACTATTAAATTTGTTATCTCTCTGTACGCTTTCAGTCTTTATGTAACTTTTAAGCAGTTCTGTAGTCTCACCATTTGGTACTATTTTTTTTCAAACACATCATTAATTAAGTATGGAAGATGTAAAAGGAACATGAAGAATAACTTGGGCAAAGTTCCAATGAACTAATTTATCCCAGCACTGGAAAACCAATGATATTTGCTGTTGTTAATGCTTATAATGTTTTTCATTTCAATTTCTTCCTTTAGTTTAGATTAGAGATATGACGTGGAAATGGGTCCTTTGGCCCACCGAGTCCACGCCGACTACCGATCACCCATTCTCCCCAGTTTTATCCTACACACTAGGGGTCATTTACAGCAGCCATTACGACCCTGCACGTCTTTGGAATGTGGGAGGAAACCGGCGCACCTGGAGAAACCCCACGTGGTCACAGGGAGAACGTGCAAACTCCGTACAGACAGCTTCCATATACCCCAGAGATGCTGCCTGACCCACTGAGTTATCATAATCATAATCATATTTTATTAGCCAAGTATGTTTTGCAACAGACGAGGAATTTAATTTGCCATAGTCATACCAATAAAAAGCAATATGCAACATAAAATCAATTTTAACATTGATTTTTTTTTCTTTTCATAAAATGTTGTTTTATTTCTTAATTACTGCGGCAGTTGTGTTTATTTTTGTAGACCGGGATTCTGCAGTTCCTCACGTCTCCTTCTGCACTATCCCAGTATAGATTCCAACTGAATTATCCTGGTGTAGAATCCTGCTGCACTGTCCTAGTGACAAATTCTCCATCACCATCCCAGAGCAGAATCTTTCTGCATTGTGCAATGTCAAATCGTCCAGTACCATCCCACTGTGGAATCCTCCTGCATTGTACTGGGGTATAATCCTCCAGGTCTATCTCAGTGCAGAATACTTCAGCACTATCCCAGTGTAACCTCAGAGAAACATTATCAATCTGTAGCTTTGCTGATGCCATCAACGTGACATTAACCCCATGATGTTCTCTCATCACTTGCTGCCTGGACTGCTAAGTATTTCCATAATTTTCCTATTTTATATCAGCTATCCAGCATCTACTGAGCTTTGATTCCCTCGTTTGTATCTTGCTGTTTTCTTTTTCTGCCTCAGGTTTTCCTTCATCTCCTTTTTATATTGTCTCCAGTGCAGTCATCTCTTTTCTTGCCAAGTCCACACAATACCCCCTCGGCAGACACCACCACCTCTTGTGTCATTCTGTATCACAAAACCTCCCTTTGCCCAATCTGCCCCTACCCATTCATGGCTATAGAGATACAGCAGAGAAACAGGGCCTTCATCCCAAACCTGCCCATGCTGACCAACGTGCCCCATCCACACTAATTCCACCTTCCCCCTTTTGGCCCATATCCCTATAAACCTTTCCTATCCATGTATCTGTCCAATTGTCTTTTAAATGTTGTTATTGATTCTGCCTCAACTACCTCCAGAGCATCTAGAGGAAACCCACTCAGTAACAGGGGGAATAGGCAGATTCCACACAGACAGAACCCGGGGTCAGGTCTCTACCTTCTGCACCACTGTGTCACCCCACATGATGAACAACATCCTAACACACTTTACATATGTTTAGTCCAAATGATCCAGTGAAAAGTGATGAGCCAGCGATATGGCATCAACTATTGATCTGTTATGGCGGTAGGCAAATTTTAATAGGTCCACATCCTCACTATGGCAGGAGATGTTATGCTTCATGACCAACCTCTCTAAGTCACATTGCACATGAGAACCACTGGGTTGGTAGTCATTGTGGCATGTCACCTTGCACACCTTGGGCACTGATATTACAGATGTCCTTTTAAACGTGGGCCTCAGTGGTGAGAAGTTGAAGATGCCCTCAAAATCACTAGTAGTTGTCCTCACAGATTTTAAGAAGACAGTTGGGAACGCCATCAGTGTTGAATGCTTTCTGAGTGTTCAGACTCTTAAGTTAAATTCTAAAACTAGAGGGCATTACTTAGGGTGAGAGGGAAGAGACTTAAGCGGGTCTGCAGGGACAACTTTTTCATTCAGAATGCAGTCCATATCGGGAATAAGCTGCCAGAGTACACTATAGAAGTAAATACAAAGACATTTGGACAGATATATGGAAAGGGAGGGTCTAAGGAATATGAGGCAAATGCAGGCAAATGGGACTGGTCCAGAATGCCAACTTGGTCATTGTGGGCAAGTTGGGCTGATGGACCTGTTTCCTGTTGATAGCTGTATGACTACATGGATTCCTACCAGGTGCTCCAATTTCCCCTGCCATCCTAAAGCCATGCAGGTTTGTAGGTAAAATAGCTTCTGTACATTACCCACGGCGTGTACCTGAACTGTGGAATCTGGGAAGAAATGATGGGAATATGAGGATTTTTTTTTTAATGATTTAAGTAGGATGAGTATAAAAATGGATGGTTAATGCATTGTTAGTGCAAACTTCAAGAGCTGAAGGACACGTTGCTGTGCTGCATCTCTAAAACTTTCAGCACCAGATCAATTGTCATAATTGAAATTTTCCAAACATCATAATTTGTTCAGTTAGGCTTGAAGATTTGTTACGTGTGTGTAAACCTCCACTGACACAATTTTACCCAAAGACTTGTAAACATCTAATTTTGGTTTATTTTCCCATGTCGACTAAAATAAAAATATTCCTGGTAATGACAGGCTGGCTTGCCTCCACTGAGTCTTGTGGTTTGTTTACACTGCAGGGACATGGTTGGTGGCCACAGATATCATCAAACCGATGGTGCTGTCATAGTTTAAGCTTCCCCAGAGGTGGGGGGCTGGTGTGATGGGGAGGGGGTTGATGGGGAAAGCAGGGGGTGCTGAAGAGGTGTGCAGTAGATTTGTAACTGGTTGGTGGAGGGATAATAGAAACATGGAAACATAGAAGATAGGTGCAGGAGTAGGCCATTTGGCCCTTCGAGTCAGCACCGCCATTCAATATGATCATGCATGATCATCCTAGATCCTAGCTTTCTCCCCATATCCCTTGATTCTGTTAACCCTAAGAGCTATATCTAACTTGTAGCGGCATAGCTTGTTGGGGGAGAGGTGCAGTGAGGGTGTTCACCAGTTGTGGGAGGGGATCAATAGAAGAGTTATCTGGTTGCGGGACTGTGTTGTGGAGATGTTCGCTCGTTGAGGGAAGAATATGGCAGAGATGTTAGAGGAATGGGGGTTATATGGCCTGGTGCTCGTCAGTGGGGTCATGGCCCAGGGATAAGTAGATGGAGGTGTCCGAGAGTTGGCACGTGGCCTCAGCTTTGTAGTGATCAGCGCGGCAGACTACCACGGCACCTCCCTTGTCGGCAGGTTTGATAACCCAGTCTGGGTTGTTGCAGAGTGAGTCGATGGCTGTATGCTCAGGGGAGGAGAAGTTAGAATGAGATAAGTAGGAGGAGGTGTCCGAGAGTTGGCGCGTGGTCTCAGCTTTGCAGATAAGTAGGAGGAGGTGTCCGAGAGTTGGCGCGTGGCCTCAGCTTTGCAGATAAGTAGGAGGAGGTGTCCAAGAGTTGGCGCGTGGTCTGAGGAAGGGTTTTGGCCCGAAAAGTTGCCTATTTCCTTCACTCCATAGATGCTGTCTCAACCGCTGAGTTTCTCCAGCACTTTTGTCTATCTTAGATGCTAGAGATGTTAGTCGTAGACTCTCCAACTAATTGTTAATTCATTAATAAACGGTGTTGCGGAGGGGTGTGATGGAGGAGATAGCTCACCAGGAGAGGTGTGGTGGAGGCTTCAGCTAGTTGAGGGAGAGAGCAGAAGAAATAGCTGTTTATGAATGGGTGTGGTGGAGGTGTAAGCTGGTTGATAGAAGAATATAATGGGGATGCTAACAGGTGGCGGAGGCAGTGTGGTGGTAGTGTTAGCTGGTGGAGAGAGGGCTGTGGTGGGTGAGTTAAGTTGTCAAGAGACACATGTGGTAAATAGTTAGCTGCTTCAACGAGTGGCGTGGTGTAACCTATAACTAGTTGGGAGAGGGTGCAATGGAGCTTTAGCTGGTTGTAGAGGGGTCTTGTGAAATTTATAAACTTACCGCCCACTGAGCCTTAAACCTTATGTCCAGCACGGGAGGTGGTACTTTGTTTTGCTTTCCAATGAAAATGGAAAAGTTGTAAGCTAAATACTTTAAATAGCATTAAATGACTCCCATTAGATCATGCTGTGGATTTAGTGATTAAACCCAAGATTAATTTAATAGGTTCCTTGCATATTGGCAGTTAGTTTCTCTATCATTACCAGATCATATGACTGTGCTCACTTGGTTTGTGGTCTCATTGAAGCATGGCCAACCTCCAAATGCTTCTATTCTCTCCGTCTCTTTTGGTATCGACCTGTGCTCTGTTATTCAGTCATTGTCTCACTGCCAGATTCCCCCATCCTAAAGGCCTACAAATACAGGGGATGGTGGTTACGTTGGGCTTACGGCATTGGGAGGAGGGGTTAGACATTGTAAATGAATCCTGAAGATGATGGTATTCAAGAGATTTATTCAGTGAAACCTAATGCTATGACAAATATTTCCAACTGGATCACTTATGGTAGAATGAAAACCCTTTGCTCAAACTGGGTATGTGTGCTTGATTGAGTGTTCTGATCTCAAACTACAGAGATAGATACCTTGGAGCAGAAGTATTCTTAGGCAGCTCCTTTGGATTGATGGGCTTGCTCCTGTTCTAGTTTTGTGGGTTGTGAGGTTGATAGCTGAGGACCCACGGACCCTTCCACAGATGGGGCAGGAGGATGGCCATGAGGTGGGTGGTTTGGGAACCCACCTTCTGTCACATGCAGCCCTTCTGTCACTTCAATGGGCTTCTGTGTACTTCTGATGCATAGTCTTAGATTATTTATGCCCATTCTCCACATTGAATTGTAATGGGCCAGAGATTTGCAAGGGTCAGTAGGAACACTCACTTCTTTGACCACATTCTTGAATCATTTTTCCTGTCCCGCTGGTAATCTCTTCTGATGAGTGCACAAATCAGAGCAACTCTTTCGAGAGTTTGGTATCAGGCATACGAGTGCTGAATGCAGTCAACTGAGGATATTCAGGTGGAAAGTAGATGGATCTCTCTCTGACTCTGCTTAAACTTACACCTAGCCATAGATGCAGACAGTTTGGACATGGTCCTAGACCAGTTACCAAATGTTAGCTTGGCACTGACTATTCTGGTTTAAAATAAGAACATTTCACATTTGGAGAACGTTTACCTCAATGCTGAGAAATAATATCCCATTTCAATTGACAAGTTGTATCCCTGGAGACTTATTAAATTATCTCTTTGTTCGTTATTGTCTAACACCATATCCCATGCCTGGAGCACCCCATTCCTTCAAACAGGAAACTGAATCATCTGAAGAAGGGTTTCGGCCCGAAACGTTGCCTATTTCCTTCGCTCCATAAATGCTGCTGCACCCGCTGAGTTTCTCCAGCATTTTTGTGTACCTTCGATTTTCCAGCATCTGCAGTTCCTTCTTAAAAACTGAATAGATTTGTTGCCTTTGCTCTCAATCCAACAACATTACCAATCTCTGATATTTTTATGCCCAATAATTCAAGTATTTTGAAATATTTTTTTGAAAACAATTGTCACTACAATTTTTCTCCTGAAAGCATTGTAAATAGAGTAACAGTTAACAAAGAGGATCCCAGTTTGATCAGTACTCAGCTTACAAGATGTTGGATTGCTCTTGTTTTGAGAAATACCTTATCTGTTGATATCGTTGGAAGTGTCAGACAACTTGATTCAGTATGAAGTTGTTCCAAAGGCCTGAGGAGAAATATCCTAAAACATATCAGCAGAGTTTGAAACCCTTCCAAACCCACATATTCAAGAGTGAAAAGAAGTTTAGTTCATCTGATATTTTATGCCGTACAATGCAACAATTGTACTCAGACTTCAAAAGCCATGGTTCTTATTGTGATAAGATTGCCTTTCACCCTGTTCTTAAACCATGGGAAAATAATGGTTCTGGATGTGAATTGCACACATCAGTTTGAAGATTCGGTCATAGATAAGCCTATGGGGAGACTATATATAATAATAATTTACAGTAGATCAGCACAGAGATAATTGAGCTCCCAATGCTGGATCTGTGTCCTGGTTTTAGATTCGGCAAGAGTTCCAACACTGACACGCAGTTAACTTTAAATGCCTAAAATGAACAAAGGAGTTCTGTGTGATAGATGCCAGGATGGACTACTTGAGACCCTTGATGCGACTCTTGATGCCTCTTCCACAACACACAGCATAAACATGGAGCTGGAAGTCCAGGAGTGTACTCCACTCACATGAAGGAGCCAATCTGGTCCAGAAATTGAGGGTTAAATATAGTTCATTGGCAGAGGAAACTATTTTGCATTGAAGCAGTAAATGCCTGGGACATTGTATTTTTTAAATTGTAATGTCTTTGATGTCCTCGGCAATTTTAGTTTAGTTTAGTGAAACAGGCCCTTCGGCCCACCCAGTCCACACCAACCCCAACACACCAACACTATCCTACACATACCAGGGACAATTTACAATTTTACCAAGCCAATTAACCTACAAACCTGTACGTCTATGGTGTGGTGGGAAACCGGAGCTCCCGGAGAAAACTCACGCAACGGGGAGAACGTACAAACTGCATGAACGCATTGAAACACAGAAAAGTTCCTAAATTCTGTTACCGCTTCCAAAATTCACACATTAGTGTTTAGAGAGCTGATTATAAGAATACACACTTGTTAAATATTTAATTTTAATTTAATTCTATTTTCTTTTGGATTTGAATGTGTTTGTTTTTAATTCTTGGGTTGACACAATTCAATGGATGTTACCTCCGAGCAGGAGCAAACAGCAGTGATGTGAAACCTTTCCCTGTAGAGGTTTGCTCCTCCTGAATCCACAGACCAGCTCCAGATTCACATGAGTGTTTGGGCCTGGTATAAGACAGGGTTACCTTTCTGCCAACTTTGTTTCCGGTAACTTCTTCAGCCTGAGGAGCCAGTTTGCTCACCTATAATTCCATTTTTTTCTGGTGCACGAATAAATACAGCCTGGTGTAAAGAAAGAAATTAAAGACTGGTCAAATATGTTCAAGTCCGGGCACTAATAATTCAAGATAAAATATGAGGAATCTTTGATTGTGCTCGATGATTTATTGTCTTGCAAAACGCTTGGATAGAGTGAATGTGGAAAGGATGTTTCCACTAGTGGGAGAGTCTAGGACTAGCCTCAGAATTAAAGGATATTTTTTCAGGAAGGGGATGAAGAAGAATTTCTTCAAGTCAGAGGGTTGTGAATCTGTGGAATTTTACTTCGGAGTCACGTGAGTGACTACGTGAAGAAGCCCGCCAGGACGCATGCGTGGCATATCGCTTTCACGCTTGCGAAACGACAGGCGGGGTGGAACGTTCCCCCGCAGCGGTAAGTTTGAAACCGCGACCTGCAGGTAAGTGATTTACTCTGCGGTAGTTTTTGTCCCCGCGCTGTTTTTACATAGGGGGGGAAGCTGGACAAAATAGTGTCCACAAGTGCTGCGAGTAAAGCTGGCTGGGGAGGACCGCGAAGTTGCGGGAGCCAGCAGCAGCTGAAGGCACAAGCACCGTAAGGGATCAGCTGTGCCGACTTTTTGTCCCGCACCGGCCAGAACACCATGGCCGGGCGGGAGACTATTCAGAATGGGGCCGTCGACTTTTGACAAGTCGAAAACGGAGGAGGCGGGGTGGAACGACGTTCCCCCATAGCGACAATTTAAACCAGGACCTGCAGGTAAGAGCTGCGGTCATTTTGTGTTTTCCCATGCTGATTACAGGTGGAGAAACCAACGGGCTGCGACAAAGCTGGTGAGGGAGGACCGCGGAGCAGCGGGCAGCCAGCAGCAGCCAGCGGCACTCGGACCACCGATAGTGGGATCAGCTGTGCCCGATGTCGCCTCCGCACCAGCCAGATCAACGCGGCCGGGCGGTAAGGCTAGGCACAAAACAAACAAGGTCGTGGACTCAGAGGAGTCCGACTTTGAACAACCGCAGACGGCCAGCGACCGAGAGCGCTGGAGCCGGATGGAGCGGTGTGTGGAGCTTTTGCTCCAACGTGACAGACTCCGGGAGATGGAGTCGGGTCACTGTGGGCCCTATGATAAACCCACAGCAGTACCTCTTGAAGGGCTGCACAGTGCTTCTACCTCATCAGAGGGGAGCACTGCGGGTCAGTTCTGGGCTGACCTGGAAGAGGGGTCCGCAGAAGGAAAGACAAGTGTGCAAGGGGTGCAGGGACTGTGCAAACTTGGGATCACAAAACCACCAATACTATTGTTTGGAGGCAACCTATCGAAGCAAGTCAAGGAGCTCGACGAGGAAGCAAAAACCCTGGGACTAATAAAAAGGGACTCCAACAAAAACGCACTACAGCCAAAGACAGCACCCCTACGCACCCACCAGCAGAACTGGTGAAAGCTCGAAGGCCCGGTACTTAAAACATGAGTCTTTTTAGTCCATGGCCCAGGCCAGCCTTCTTGGAAGATGCGGGGACCTCCAACGCCAACCAAACCGAAAATCCAGACACCAGCGCAACAACAGCAGCGAAGAACCTACAAAAAAGAAGTAAACCTGCCACGGGTAACTATGGAGGTAGGTGGGTCTGGTTCCCTACAAAATACAGGGAGCATGGAGGTTGGGGGGAGATTACACTCTTTTCTGAATGCATGGAGCATGATAACAACCGATACTTACATCTTAAGCAGTATCCAGGGATATACAATAGAGTTTATACACAAGTACAGCCCTCCAGTTCAACATATAACGAACCGAATGTTCGTGCTTTCTGATAAAGAAAAATCAGAAGCGCAAGCTGAACTGGAGCGGCTTTACGTAAAAGGTCTAATTGAGAAAACTCAACACGAACCATTAGAATTCGTGGCCAATATATTTACCAAAAACGAAAAAGATGGTGGTTGTCGCATCATCATAGATCTGACAAAATTGAATACATTTGTACAATATATTCACTTCAAAATGGAAACCTTTGTTACTGCTAAACAATTAATTTCCAAAGGTTACTTCATGGCCAGCATCGATTTAAAAGATGCTTACTATTCAGTGCCTATACGAGGTGACCACAGATGTTACTTAAAATTCAACTGGATGGGACAAATCTGGCAGTATAAAGCACTGCCAAATGGGTTAACATCAGCCCCAGGCTGTTCACAAACATTTTGAAACCAGCCCTAGCGTTTCTACGGAAACGTAAACACATGGTCATGGCATATTTAGATGACATACTCATTGTGGGCAAAACTTTGGAGTTGGCCAAACAAACTGTAACAGCCACAAAACAGTTATTTGAAAAACTGGGATTTATTATCCATCCAGTTAAATCTAAACTAACGCCTTCCACTACTATGGACTATTTGGGGTTCACCATTGACTCAGTTCACATGTCGGTGACACTGCCTAAGGGAAAGGCTAGAGATTTAATAGAGGCTTGCAATAACCTCATTGACATCAGCAAACCATCCATCAGATTGGTAGCAAAGTAATTGGCAAAATGGTGGCTGCCTTTCCAGCCACACAATTTGGACCTCTACATTACCAAAACTTACAGAGAGCAAAAATACAAGCACTCAAAATTAATGCAGGTCACTTTGACAGACCTATGAAACCACCAATCAAAGCTAAAATTGAACTAAAATGGTGGATAGATCTGGCTTTGTTCCAATCCAATCATTGTCAGTAACCCTTCCATGGTACTACAAACTGATGCCGGTGCACTTGGGTGGGGAGCAACCAATACCATCACCAGCTGTGGAGGTAGATGGACTGCTCAGGAGGCATCATTATTACTCACACTGGGCATAAACTACCTGAAAATGTTGGGTGCATTCCATGGCCTAAAGTCATATTGTACTGGGTCATATCACCAGCATATTAGACTACAGATAGACAATACCACCGTGGCAGCATACATTAACCACATGGGTGGAAACACATCGACATCATGTGACAATCTGGCTAATACAATTTGGCAATGGTGTATCCAGAGAGCTATTTGGATATCAGCCACTTACCTACCAGGAAGACTAAATTTAGTGGCAGACACCAGGTCACGCAAATTTAATGAAAACACCGAATGGATGTTGAATAAAAAAGTATTTGCTGATATTACAGCAAAATATGGAACACCAGATATCGATCTATTCGCATCCAGACTTAACCACCAGTTATCAAATTATGTTTCATGGGAGCCAGACCCTGGGGCAGCGGCGACAGATGCATTTTCGCTGCATTGGGGGGAAATACAACAAGACTCTGCGTCTGGTATTTTGGTAGAACCCGATTGGCCTACTCAACCATGGTTCCCAGTGGTATTAAACATGGTATTAGAACCATGTATCACCATCCCACATAGAGCAGATTTATTGGTACATCCCGTAACAAGGGATCGCCACCCATGCCATAAACATTTGAACTTATTCATTTGTAGAGTTTAAAAACACCTCTACTACAACTGGGACTGACGGACCGAACAGTGAACATGATCTCGGCGGCCCAAAGACAGTCAACCAAAAAACAGTATCTGGTCTATATCAGGAAGTGGGAGATGTACTGCCATAAAAACAACATAATCTACAGAGACATGAACATCCCGTCTGTTCTGGAATATCTGGCAGGCCTCCACTATGACGAGGTGCTCAGTTAAAGTGCCATCAACTGCGCCAGAAGTGCCCTATCGACTTACCTATGGCAGGGGACAGAGCGTTAATCTGTTGGGACTCACCCACTGGTAACAAAACTTATGAGGGGAATTTTTAATACTAATCCCCCAAGAACCAGGTACTCCCAAATATGGGATGTAAGTATTGTCCTGAAGATGCTCAGGAATTGGTTTCCAGCAACAGCTCTGTCCCTACACAGACTGACATTAAAAACAGTCATGCTAATGGCATTGGTCACGGCACAGAGGGTACAGTCACTGCATAAACTAAGACTGGACAACATGACTTCCTCAACAGAAAATATTACGTTTCATATCTATGAGTTAGTAAAGCAGAACAGACAGGGATCAGCAGGCCTCAATATACAATTTAGGTCATACCCAACAGATGACCGTCTCTGTATAGTAAGACATCTGTCGTTATACATGGAGAAAACAAAAATCATAAGAGGCAATGAGAAGGCACTTTTGGTCAGCCACAAGCAACCACACAAAAGAGTGATGGTCCAGACCATCTCAAGATGGCTGAAACAGGTGCTAACACAGGCTGAGGTGGATACTAATATTTTTAAATCTCATTCCACCAGGGCTGCAGCTACATCGACAGCGATACAGTTGGATGTACCAATGGACCAAATCCTCAAGGCAGCAGGATGGTCTGGGGAAAAAACATTCCAATTATTTTACAACAAACCAGTAATGAAACCTGGAACGTTTGCAGAAACAAATTTAAGTTCTGTAAATTAATTTAAACCCATAAAAAGGGGTTATAATTTTGTGTTAACAAAGTTTATGATTTCAATGTCGAATTCATGTCCAAATTATGTTAACACAATTCCTCCTACAGTCATCAAGGCAGACGTGATGCATGGACTCGTTTCCACGGCATGAAATCACAGAGCTTTAAAATCTTCACGTAGTCACTCACGTGACTCCGAAGTAAAATAGTAAGATTAAACGAGAACTTACCAGTTCGAAGTTTGATCATTATTTTATGAGGAGTTACGATGAGGGATTACGTGCCCTCCGCTCCCACCCTTGATCATATACTCAACTGGTATCTCTTCTCTAATCTTACTATGTTTAGTCATTACAGTTATCTGTGATTTCACACCGCTGCTTTGAAGAATGGCACGCATGCGTCCTGGTGGGCTTCTTCACGTAATCCCTCATCGTAACTCCTCATAAAATACAGATCAAACTTCAAACTGGTAAGTTCTCATTTAATCTTACTATTCTTTGTCACAGAAGGCTGTGGAGGCAAAATAAATGGATATTTTTAAGGCAGAGATAGGTAGATTCTTGATTAATACGGGTCAGGGGTTATACAGTGAAGGTAAGAGAATGGGGTTAGGAGGGAGAGATAGATCAGCCATCATTGAATGGTGGAGTAGACGATGCTGATTCTGCTCTTATCACTTATGACCTTATAATTGTATACTGTAAAGGCCGTGGGCTATTTAAACATGATGCATAATAATATTTATATTACTGCCACAGGTTTTACTTTGGTATCCATTGCAAGAGGTGTGGATTTTGTCTGTCTCCATGTTGCCAAAACCAGCAAAAGAGAACTTTAGTTTTTATTTTATCATTGGGGCAGTCCAGTAAATCCACTAAGAATCTTGTTGATATGACTTCTGACTGCAATTTGGGAATGTTACCGTAGACAGTAATTGCGACTGTAGTGCAGAATTAAATCTATCTATCAGTGCCACTATCTATCAATGCCATTCTAAAGGGCCTGTCCCACTTCTCCCGTGTTTGCCCTGATTCGAACTCGGAGAATTACGTTAATAGCAGCTCGTAGGTACTCGGGGCTCTCACTTTTTGTGTCTATCTTCAGGAGGAACAGCTTTCACTTCTCTGATGCATGCTGCTGTCAGGGGTTACCTGACATCCATCTATTGTGTTGCCATCAAACTAAGTAAGAAATCCACATTAGAGAATTCCTGCAGAAAGGTTAGTTAGAAGGAAACAAAAAAATGTAAGGTTTTGTTCACTTTTTAAACATTATCATAAGATCATAAGTGATAGGAGTAGAATTGTACAAATCCCCCTTGATTCTACTGGCAAAGGCTGCAAACAGCAGACAAGTCTCAACCTCGGTAATGTGGGGGATTTCCTGATCAGACACACAGATATCGCAATTGTGGACTGTCTGAAATAAAATGATAGTGGCATTTAAAAGGCGTTTAGCTAGGCACATGGATATAAAGGGAACAGGGGGATAAGGATCACATGCAAGCAAAGATTAGTTTAACCTGGCATCATGTTCGAAACAGATATTGTGAGCTGAAGGGTCTGTTCCCGTGCAGAAATATTCTATCTTCTAAACGGTGGTGAAAGTCAACATTTTTGCCATGATTATTAATTGCAAAACCTGGTCACTGAATATTTGAAAGAAGTGTTTGGCTGAAAATACCCATGCTTTGGTAAAGGCAAGTGAATTTAACAAGGGATTTTATCTTTCTTTAGGTTGGGATAAGCAGGTAAGATCGTGACTGTAAATTATTAGGAGTTAAGTTTAAAGAAGGGTCCCAAAACAAAACGTCATCTGCCCATGTCCCATTATCGATGCTGCCCGACCAATTGAGTTTCTGTAGCACTTTGATTGTTGCTCAAGATTCCAGCATCTGAAGTCCCTTGTGTCTCCAGGTTTAGGAATATGTTCAGGATATACTTTCCGCAGCAATATATCCAAAATCCCTCAAAGGATCATTCAGCTGTTAGATGCCGACTACAGGTGCTTGTCTGTATGGAGTTTATCCATTATCCCGTCACCTGTGTGGGTTTTCTCCGGGATCTCTGGTTTTCACCCACATTCTAAAGAAGTAGAGGTTTATAGATTAATTGGCTTGGTATAAATGTAAATTGTTTCTAGTGTATAGGACAGTGTTAGTGTACGGGGATCGCTGGTCGGCAAAGAACTGGTGGGCTGGAGGGCCTGTTTCAACACTGTATCTCTAAACTAAGCTAAACCTAGATTTTATACTGACCTTGGTTGCTGTTTGCATGGAGTTTGCACATTCTCCCTGTGACCACATGGGTTTCCTTCGAATGTTAATTGGTCTCTGTAAATTGCCCATAGTGTGTTGAGAACGTGGGTAATAGAACTAGTGTGAATGGGTGATTGAATGTCAGCATGGACTCACTCAGCCATAGTGCGTGTTTCCATGTTATATCTCTAAAACTGAAACTAAACTAAGTATTAAACATAGAGTGAAGAATAATGCAAGTTTAACTAACAGTCTAATTTGATGTACGTCATAATCCTCAATATCTTAAAGGTAACATTGTAAAATAAGGGCTAAGATATTAGGTTTCAGTGAGATTGAATTCCACACAATGAAAGAATGACAAAAGAGAAGTTGATGATTAGCGGAAAATAGCTGCTTGTAGATAAAACAGCGGAAGGTATCAGAGAAATAGTGTAATGTGATGCAGAACTGTGTTATATCCTCAGATTGAACTTCTGTCAAACCTCTGAAGATGTATGGTAGAAAGCATACTGACTGGTTACAGCATGGACTGGAGATTTTATTATGCACCTGGTTCATATGCGAAAGAGGCTGTTTGTTCCGAGCTCTTAATATGGAGTCTTAATAGGGTTCAAGAAAATGGTAGACATTTTGTGATGGTTATGTGGCATCAATTTTTACAATAGAGAATATCTACTTGGACCTTCTGGGAAAGTAAGTATTAAGTCAGGGGTAGGTATATAGCAAACAGTGGTACTGAAGAAGACAGTGGCAATAAGTATGCCAAATCCCAAGGACCAGATGATTTTAACACAAGCATTTCAGAACGTTTTAGATGCATTACTTCCATACATTTCCTAAGTTCATTCAGCTGCCAAAGTATTCCTTCACTTTGGAATGTATCAGCTTCAGATTGGTTTATTGTCACGTGTACCGAGGTACAGTGAAAAGCTTTTTGTTGCGTGCTATCCAGTCAGCAGAAAGACAATACATGATTCCAATCAAGCCATTTACAGTGTATAGATACATGATAAGAGAATGACGTTTAGTGCAGGGTAAAGCCAGTCAAGTCCAATCAAGGATAGTCTGAGGGTCACCAATGAGGTAGATAGTAGTTCAGCACTGCTCCCTGGTTGTGGTAGGATGATTTAGCTGCCTGATAACAGCTGGGAAGAAACTGTCCCTGAATCTGGAGGTGAGCATTTTCACACTTCGATACATTTTACCTGATGGGAGAGGGGAGAAAAGGGAGTAGCCAGGGTGTGACATCCTTGATTATGCTGCTGGCCTTGCCGAGGCAGTGTGAGGTATAAATGGAATCAATAGAAGGGAGGTTAGTTTGTGACCTGTGCTGTGTCCACAATTTGCTGCAATTTCTTGCAATCTTGGATGGAGCGATTCATAAACCATGCTGTGATGCATCCCGACCAAATGCTGCTTGCTATCATGTCTGCATGGAGTTTGCACATTCTCCCTGTGACCACGTGGGATTCCTCCAAGTGTTCCGGTTTCCTCCCACATCCCAAAGGCATGTGGATATGGAGGTTATTGCACATGCCATTATTTTTTATTTTTAAATGTAAAAGGAGACCATCAGGAATTATACATCTGTTTTGAAATTGCCGGAATTTGAAGTAATGGAAAGCATAACTGAATAGAGTTTACAGGGATCAGGGTGGGGCAGCATGGATTTACAAAGGTTAAGTTACACCTAAAGAACGTAATAGAACGTATTCAAGAGGGGGCTGAGTTAACAGATCCCATTGCATTGATTTGCAGGGCGTATTTGATGAGGCCTCCTGTAGACAAATTTGAAACTTATGAAATTGAAAACAAATTAATTACCTGATTGGGAAGATAGACACAAAAAGCTGGAGTAACTCAGCGGGCAGGCAGCATTTCTGGAGAGAAGGAATGGGTGACGTTTCAGGTCAAGCCCCATCTTCAGGAAATTGTTCAAATGACATGAACTAGATTAGTGAAATCGATGAGGTGCTTTAGTCGACTCGATAAGACCACTGGTCCCAGGTAAGGATCTGTGTTGGGGACACAACTCTTCAATATATTTATAAATGCCCAAGGCGATGGGTTTGCAATTTAAATAGCCAAGAGTACCGTGGGGAAAAAAAGGTTATTAGGTCATAAGGTCATGGGATAGGAGCAGGATTAGGCCATTCGGCCCATCAAGTCGACTCCGCCATTCAATCTTGGCTGATCTATCTCTCCCTCCTAACCCCATTCTTTTGCCTTCTCCCCATAACCCCCAACACCTGTACTAATCAGACAGATTCAACAGTCTGTGATGTCTGTTTACTGAGGGGTCACTCCATCCACTACAATCCAAGCCCGTTATAGTAGGTCCATAATTACGAGGGTAGGTTGCCAGCTTTGTAAGCAGTGTATGTGGAAGAATTCAATTACAACAAATATTAATGGGTTGAGTAAACAACTATGGAAAATAGCTTTCAGCCCAGGCTATTAGGCTGAGAAAAGTTCAGGAGGGGAAGCTCATAGATTGATCAGAGACTCCTCTAAAAGTTTTGGACTATCAGTCTTCATGCCAATTGCAGCCCAAGGAGGGAGCCTGGGAGGTTGAAATGGAAATTAAAGGGTTGGGAGAGAGTTTATAGTCAAGTCAAGTCAAGTCACTTTTATTTCTATAGCACATTTAAAAAACAACTCTCGTTGGCCAAAGTGCGTTACATTGGTGGAGGTACTAACGTTATACAACATTGGTTCATAGATTAAGTACATACATAAATACATACATATAGCCCTCCCTCAAAGGACGTCAAGAAAGGCTTGAGAGTAAAGATGAGTTTTAAGTCTCGACTTAAAGGAGTCGATGGAGGGGGCAGTTCCGATGGGAAGAGGGATGCTGTTCCACAGTCTAGGAGCTGCAACCGCAAAGGCGCGGTCACCCCTGAGCTTATGCCTAGACCACGGGATGTATAGGATGAGAGGTAACTGCGTGGATGAAGGGGCAAGAAAGAGCATGTTGGAAGGGTCCGAAAAATAAAAGGTAAATTTATGATTTACCCTACTATGGTCAAACCAATTCAAGGTTATGAAGACATGGAGTCACATAGGATGAAAACAGATGTTTCAGTCCACTAAGTATAGGCTGAACATAAGGCATTCATGTACACAAATCTCATTTTAATCTTCCCACATTCACTCCATCCCATCCTCCCAGACTCTATCCCTCACCTACCTTTAGGCTCAACTTGCAGTGCCTACTAGGGTGGCATTTTCCTTTGAATCCTGCCCTTGTCCTGCTTTGTGATAGAGATTGAGGGTGTGGGAGGTGCTGTCAGAATAGTCAGGGCAAGAAATGACAGTCTATTTCGTAGTTGGTGCACAGTGCAACCATTTTACACTGGAGGTGGTGGATGGAGTAGCAATTAAGGGGCTACATTGTTCTGGATGTCCTTGAACTTTGGTGCGGCACTCGTCCAGGCAAGTAGAACACTCCTGGTGGAGCTGGTAGAGCCACTGCCCTGCCGTACCAGAAAACCAGGGTCATTCCTGACCTCTGGTAATGTCTGTGTGGAGTTTGCACGTTCTTCCTGTGGCCGTGTGGATTTCGTCTGGGTGCGTCAGTTTCCTTCCACATTCCAAAGATGTGTGGGCTTGTAACTGAGACCTCGGTAAAATGCCCCTCGTGCATAGGGAGTGGATGAGAAAGTGGGATAACAGAACTTGAGTGAACGTATGATGCTGGCCGGCATGGACTCAATGGGTCAAAGGGCCTGTTTCCATTCCTGTACCTCCAAACTCATTAAACTGGCTTGTGGCTTGTGGATGATGGAAAGGCTTTGGGGTGTCAATAAGTGAGTCACTTGTCAGAGGATGCTCTACCTCTGACCTGCTCTGGTATCCACAGCATTTACGTGGTTAGTCTGGTTGAATGTTAAGACACTGGTGGTGAGGGTGACCATCAAGGGTAAGTGGTAAGACACATTGCTGAAGCAGATGGACATTGCTTGGCGGTGCTTTGGTGCAAATACTGCTTGCCACCTATCGTCTTAATGTTGTCTGAATTTTGCTCCTCCTTTAGTCAAGGAGGTGTAAGTACATTTTGATGCAATTATCCATGAGGGTTCAAATCTCTTGACGTTATGAAAAAAGAAAGGTCTTTGATGAAATAGCTGTGTAAAACATTGTGTGAGCTGCACCTGGAGTAATGTGTACATGGTTTTCCCACTGAACTTTCTTGCCTTCCCTCACAGTGGGAAAAGTTGAATCCGCTGTGTGGGGGATGTTTATGTTAAATTCTATTGTGTGATGTGTTCTTTTTATTCGCATGGCTGTATGGCAACCCAGATGTTGCTGTACCAATTGGTGCAGTGACAAGAAATGTAAACTTGAACTTGAACTTGAAGGGATGGTGTGGAAGCACCAAAAGGATGCAGAACAGATTCACCATGGCGTTGACACAAAGAACTGCAGTAGCCGGTTTACGTGCTGGAGTTACTCAATGGCTCAGGCAGCATCTCTGGAGAGCATGGATAGATGACATTTTGGGTTGAGGCCCTTCTTCAGACTGATTATTGTAGTGAGGGGGAAAACACTGGGAGAGAGAGGTGGGGGCCGGAAAAAGTTTGGCGAGTGATAGGTAGATACGGATGAGGGGGAATTTTGTCTGGCAGATGGTTGGACTAAGCCCAGAGATGAAAAGACACAAAATGTGAGATAAGGATAGATAAGGATGTGAAATATAATGCCAGAGGAAAGAATATCGATGGAAGGTGTGGGGGGAAGAAGAAAGGGAGAAATGGATGCACATCCAGGTAGCGATGTTACAAAATTTACCATCAGCGGTGCTGCAGTTCTGCCACTGGCTGTGTGCACGACTTTGGCGCCTTTGGGGGGGGGCGGGGCGGGGCGGGATTAAAATCCAGTTTTCTACTGCCTGTAGGAGGCGGATTTCCTCGCGCTGCCAGCTGCTGAAGAATAATCGATCGAACTTCCGTTCCCGATTTTAAAAATATATAAATCGCGAGAATATAATAATTAGATTAAAATAAAAAGCGACTTCTAACGCCCTCAACGCCTACAATGTGACAGATTGCATGAACGGGACAAAACAAAATGTAAGTCGTATATTTTATATATAATCTTGCTTCTTGGGATGGCTTTAATCTAATTTTACGTTGCGAAAATGTGATCTGGGCTCCATACGAACCGGCAGTGTTTTTCCTGCTGATATGGAGTTCAAATTCAACACAAATGCAACATTCCAATCGATCGCGTTCCAGAAAAACCCACCCACAAGATAATTTAAATACTCTTTTTTTGGACAATCATGTCATAAAATCATCTAAATTGTCTATATTTTGTGTTATTGCCTATCCATAGTCAATAAGTTTAATACTAAAATTAACTAAAATTAGGTAATTAACTAATTATATGCTTTAATTTCAGGTCATCCAAGTAAGATGTTTTATATTTGTTTCAGAATGCTTCAATCTATAATAACGGAAAATGTCATTCAGTTCTCTTAATTTTTAAGAAAGTTATGGGCTTTTGACTGTCCTCGATCACAGCTTTTGTGTTAAGTCAATGGATAAGCAATAGGGAACAAGATGCTAATTTCCGAGTATGAAAATGGCCATAACTTTTTTAATACTGAAGATATGAAAGTGAATTAGGTGTCAAATTAAGCTTATTTTTATGCTTTATCTGATGGGATAAATTGCAGACTTGATTTTTTAAATCTCAAAATGTTGCTAATCCAAGTGCGACACAGGGAAGAGATGGGAGAATGGGAGGGGAAGGGTGCAGTAGTTGTTTATCTAATACTGAAGAATTCAATGTTCATATCATTGGGTTATAAGCTACCTAAGCGGAATATGAGGTGCTCTATCTCTCGATGACTTTAAGCAGTTGAACGTGCTTGGAGTTAGAATGTGGCCGTGTGTGAACTGAAATACAACATGATGATCCAAGATTAAGTCAAGTCGAGTTTATTGCCATATGCACAAGTACAGCGATGTGCAGGTCGAGTGAAAAAGCTTGAATGCAGCATCATCACAGGGACATAATCCCAGATATAAACACAAGAACATAAATGATGTATATATACAAGGTGGTGAAAAGAAAAAGACTGTAAAAACTAGACATTTGTCCTAAAAAAGCAAGTCCATGGGTTGTCCATAGTGGCTGAGTCAACGTGGCTGAGATAGGATTATTGTGTTCAAGAAGGAACTGCAGATGCTGGAAGATCGAAGGTACACAAAAATGCTGGAGAAACTCAGCGGGTGCAGCAGCATCTATGGAGCGAAGGAAATGGGTGACGTTTTGGGCTGAAACCCTTCTTCAGACTGATGGGGGGTGGGGGGGGAGAAGGAAGGAAAAAGGGAGGAGGAGGAGCCCGAGGGCGGGTGGATGGGAGGAGACAGCTCGAGGGTTAAGGAAGGGGAGGAGACAGCAAGGGCTAGCAAAACTGGGAGACTACAAGATGTGTAGTCCAGATAGCCATGTGGTCTGGACTACACGTCTTCCCACCCTGCCCCCTGCAAAGACTCCATCCCCTACTCCCAATTCCTCCGCCTACGCCGCATCTGTTCCCAGGATCAGACGTTCCACACCAGGGCATCGGAAATGTCCTCGCTCTTCAGGGAACGGGGATTCCCTTCCTCCACCATAGATGAGACTCGCACCAGGGTCTCTTCCGTATCCCGCAACACTGCTCTCTCTCCCCATCCCTGCACTCGCAACAAGGGCAGAGTCCCCCTAGTCCTCACCTTTCACCCCACCAGCCGGCAAATACAACAAATAATCCTCCACCATTTCCGCCACCTCCAACGTGACCCCACTACTCGCCACATCTTCCCATCTCCCCCCATGTCTGCCTTCCGCAAAGACCGCTCCCTCCGCAACTCCCTTGTCAATTCTTCCCTTCCCTTCCCTCCCGTACCACCCCCTCCCCGGGCACTTTCCGTTGCAACCGCAAGAAATGCAACACCTGCCCCTTCACCTCCCCCCTCGACTCCACTCAAGGACCCAAGCAGTCGTTCCAGGTGCGACAAAGGTTCACCTGTATCTCCTCCAACCTCATCTACTGCGTCCGCTGCTCTAGATGTCAGCTGGTTTACATCGGTGAGACTACGCGGAGGTTGGGCGATCGTTTCGCCGAACACCTCCGCTCAATCCGCAATAACCTACCTGAACTCCCGGTGGTTCAGCACTTCAACTCCCCCTCCCATTCCCAATCCGACCTCTCTGTCCTGGGTCTCCTCCATTGCCAGAGTGAGCAACACTGGAAATTGGAGGAACAGCACCTCATATTCCGCCTGGGTTGCTTATGTCCGGTTGGCATGAACATTGAATTCTCCCAATTTTGCTAGCCCTTGCTGTCTCCTCCCCTTCCTTAACCCTCGAGCTGTCTCCTCCCATCCCCCCGCCCTCAGGCTCCTCCTCCTCCCTTTTTCCTTCCTTCTCCCCCCCATCCCCCATCAGTCTGAAGAAGGGTTTCGGCCCGAAACGTCACCCATTTCCTTCGCTCCATAGATGCTGCTGCACCCGCTGAGTTTCTCCAGTATTTTTGTGTACCTGAGATAGGATTATTGTTGTGCAAGTCATTTGATGGACCCGATCGTTGTAAGAAAGTAGCTGTTCCTGAATCTGGTAATGTGGGATGTCAAGCTTCTGTTGTTCCTGCCCGGTTGATGATGGCAGTGAGAAGACACACAGCACGGATGCTGGTGATCCTTGATGATAGAGGCCATATTCTTGAGTCCATGTCTCATGTAGATGGTTTAACGGTGAGGAGGGCTGTGCCTGAAGTGGATCTGGCCAAGTTTACCACTCTCTGCCACCCCTTGTGTTCCTGAGCATTGGAATTGGTGAAGTAGCCCATGATTCAACCTCTCAGGATACTTTCTACAGTACATCTGTAAAGGTTTTGGTGAAGTATGAATTACTATACACCTCTAAGAAAGTAAAGGCACTATTGCACCTTCCGTAATCATGCACAAGGTGCTGGGCCAAAAGAGGTCATCTGAGATGTCAATCCCCAGAAATTTGAAGCTGCTGATTCTTTTCTATGCCAATCCACAATGAACACAAGAGGCAGCAGATGCTGTAGTCTTGAGCAAAAAAACAAAATGCCGGTAAAAATCAGCAGGTCAGGCAGCATCTGTGGAGGGAATGGACAGGCAATGCTTTGGGTCAATAGCCCTCCTCAGTCTGTTTATGTTGAATTTTGTTGGCATGGAGCGAGAGGCACTACTCAACCAGATGTTCAACCTCTCCACTGTATGTTGATCCATTACATACAGGAGAGGATAATTCATGTTGATCCATCATTTTACTTCGGAGTCACGTGAGTGACTACGTGAAGAACCCCGCCAGGATGCATGTGTGTCATATCGCTACACGCATTGCAACGAGTCACAGCAGGGGGAACGACGTTCCCCTTAGCGGCAGAATTTGAAAGCCGGGAACAGCAGGTAAGGAGACTCTGCGTTCCTTCCACTTACCTTACAGGTGGAGACATGGACCAGATCCACGAAGGCTGCGAAAAAGCTGGCGGGGGAGAACCGCGGAGTTGCGGGCAGCCGGCAGCAGCAGCCAACGGCACGCCAATCTCCCGAAATGGGAACAGCTGTGCCCAACTTTGCTCCCGCACCGGCTACGGCCGGGCGGTAGAGCAAAGCAAAAAACTAACAGAGTCGTTGACTCCGATGAGTCCGACTCTGAATAGCCGCGAGCGGCCAGTGCCCGTGAGCATTGGGGCCGGTTGGAGCGGCTTCAGGAACAGCCGCGAGCGGCCAGTGCCCGTGCGCATTGGAGCCGGTTGAAGCGGCTGGGAGCGGGGAACAAGAGCAGCCGCGACGGCCAGTGCCCGTGAGCATTGGAGCCGGTTGGGGCGGCTGTTGGAGCAAATACCCCAAAGTGACAGGCTCCGGGAGATGGAGACTAGTCACAGTGGGCAGCTAGTTAGTCCTACAGCAGTACCTCTTGTAGGGCTGCACAGTGTTTCTCCCTCATCAGAGGGGAATACAGGGGGTCAATTCTGGGCTGACCCTGAAGAGGGGTGCAGAACATACCCCTAGTGCACATGGGGTGCAAGAAAACCTATTGGATATGGTGTCCCAGTTTATTCAACCCAATAAAACTGGAACCTAAAATAGCTGCAAGTATCAACTAATTGTCATTCAACCAGCTATAAGGAAAGGCATTATTGGACACCACAGCAAGACACTTACCACCAGGGAACTGCAAAACACTGAATGTTCCCAGTGTCAACCAGTGTATTTGAAAACATGTCGGAGCCTCAATCAGAGCCAGGGACTTGAAACTACAGAAAGTTCTGAAAGTCCTAACAGTGGGAATTACGGTTTTCGCCCGCACAATAAACGAAAAAGACATGACACAAGATCACCAGGATGCACTGGCTTTATTTTGCAACTACCAATAAGAGTAAACAGCATTAGGGAGAAGTGCCATCCAACCGGGTTTAGACCCTAATTTGGAGGCCTATGCAAACCTGGAACCTCCAAACCACCAATATTACTATTTGGAGGCAACTTATCAAAACAGGTAAAAGAACTTGACGAAGAGGGTAAAACCCTGGGGCTCATTAAAGCAACGTCTAAAAACTACTTCGGCCAGGAAAAAGCACCCCTACGCACCACCAGTCGGCCAAGACAAACTGGTGAAAGCTCAATGTCCAGGAACACTCAACATCGGTCTTTTTAGGCCATGGCCCAGACCTGCCTTCCTCGGGAATGCGCTAACCCTCAACACCGACCCAACTACAGATCCAGACACCGGCGCCTCAACGTCCACGGAGGATGCCGAAAAAGTAACAAACCTACCAATAGTAACCATGGAGGTAGGTGGGTCTGGTTCCTTATGAGGTTGGTGGGAGATTACAATTCTATCTGGATGCATGGAATAAATTAACTACCGACACTTATATTTTCAGAAGTATAGGGTTATACCATAGGATTTATACAAAAACATAATCCTCCAGATCAGCATGTACCGAACCGAATGTTCATGCTTACAGGCAAAGAAAAATCAAAAGCGCATGCTGAACTACAGTGGCCATATAAAAAAGGAGTAATGGAGGAAACCCAACACGAATCACAGGAATTCGAGTCCAAAATCTTTATCATAAACAAGATGGTGGTTGCCGCATCATCATAGATTTGACTAATTTGAATACTTTCGTACTATATATTCATTACTAGATGGAAACCTTTGTTACTGCTAAGCAATTGATTTCCTAGGTTACTACATGGCAAGCATCGTTTAAAAGATGCTTACTATACAGTACCCATTAGAGGTGACCACAGATGTTATTTAACACAATGGATCATCTGGGGTTCACCCTTAACACAGTTCACATGTCAGTGACTTTGCCGAAAGAAAAGGTTACAGCCTTCATGAAGGCTTGCAGCAAAATCATTGACATCACAAAACCATCCATCAGACTGGTAGCAAGAATAATAGTAAGATTAAACGAGAACTTACCAGTTTGAAGTTTGATCGTTATTTTATGAGGATTAACGTTGAGGGATTACGTGAAGAACCCCGCCAGGACGCATGCGTGTCATTCTTCAAAGCAGCGGTGTGAAATCACAGATAACTGTAATGACTAAACATAGTAAGATTAGAGAAGAGATACCAGTTAAGTATATGATCAAGGGTGGGAGCGGAGGGCACGTAATCCCTCAACGTTCCTCCTCATAAAATAACGATCAAACTTCAAACTGGTAAGTTCTCGTTTAATCTTGCTATTTTACTTCGGAGTCACGTGAGTGACTACGTGAAGATTTTAAAGCTCTGTGATTTCATGCCGTGGAAACGAGTCCATGCATCACATCTGCCTTGATGACTGTAGGAGGAATTGTGTCAACATATTTTAGACATGAATCCGACATTGAAATCCATGAATTTATTAACACAAATTATAACCCCTATTTATGGGGTAATTAAATTACAGAACTTAAATTGTTTCTGCAAATGTTCCAGGTTTAATGACTGATTTATGATAAAATAGTTGGAATGATTTTTCCCCTGACCATCCTGCTGCCTTGAGGGTTTGGTCCATTGGTACATCCAACTGCATAGCAGCCGATGTAGCTGCAGCCCTGGTGGAATGAGATTTAAAATATTAGTATCCACCCCAGCCTGTGTTAGAACCTGTTTCAGCCATCTTGAGATGGTCTGGACCGACACTTTTTTGTGTGGTTGCTTATGGCTGACTAAAAGTGCCTTCTCATTGCCTCTGATGATTTTACTTTTCTCCATATATAACGACAAATGTTTTACTATACAGAGATGATCATCTGTTAGGTAAGACCTAAATTCGATATTGAGGCCCGCTGACCCCTGTCTGTTCTGTTTCACTAATTCATAAATATGAAACGTAATATTTTCAGATGAAGAAGTCATGTTGTCCAGTCTTAATTTATGTAATGACTGTACCCTTTGTGCCGTGACCAATGCCATTAGCATGGCTGTTTTTAATGTCAGTCTATGTAGGGACAGAGCTATTGCTGGAGACCAATTCCTGAGCATCTTCAGGACAATACTCACATCCCATATTTGGGAGTACCTGGTTCTTGGGGGATTGGTATTAAAAATTCCCCTCATAAGTTTTGTTACCAGTGGGTCAGTTCCAACAGAGTGATGCTCTGTTCCTTGCCATAGATAAGTCAATAAGGCACTTCTGGCACAGTTGATGGCACTATAACTGAGCCCCTCATCATAATGGAGGCCTGCCAGGTATTCCAGAACAGACGGGATGTTCATATCTCTGTAGGTGATGCTGTTTTTGTTACAATACATCTCCAACTTCCTGATATAGACCAGATACTGTTTTTTGGTGGACTGTCTTTCGGCCGCCAAAATCATGTTCACTGTTCGGTCCATCAGTCCCAGCTGTAGTAGAGGTATTTTTAAACTCTACAAATTAATAAATTCAAATAGTTATGGCATGGGTGGCTATCCCTTGTTACGGGGTGAACCAACAAGTCTGGTCTGTTCGGGACGGTGATACATGGTTCTAATACCATGTTCATTATCACTGGGAACCATGGTTGATTAGGCCAATCGGGTACTACCAAAATACCAGACGCAGAGTCCTGCTGTATTTTCGTTAATACCCGACTGATGAGGCAGAAAGGAGGGAATGCATAAATAAACAATTTCCCCCCAATGCAGCGAAAATGCATCTGTCGCCACTGCCCCAGGGTCTGGTTCCCATGAAACATAATTTGATAACTGGTGATTAAGCCTGGATGCGAATAGATCGATATCTGGTGTTCCATATCGTGCTGTAATATCAGCAAATACTTTTTATTCAACATCCATTCGGTGTTTTCATTAAATTTGCGTGACCTGGTGTCTGCCACTAAATTTAGTTTACCTGGTAGGTAAGTAGCTGATATCCAAATATCTCTCTGGATACACCACTGCCAAATTGTATTTGCCAGATTGTCACATGATGTTGATTTGTTTCCACCCATGTGGTTGATATATGCTACCACGGTGGTATTGTCAATCTGTAGTCTAACATGCTGGTGATATGACCCATTACAATATGACTTTAGGCCATAGAATGCACCCAACATTTCCAAGTAGTTTATGCCCAGTGTTAGTAATAATGATGCCTCCTGAGCAGTCCATCTACCTCCACAGCTGGAGATGGAATTGGTGGCACCCCAACCAAGTGCACTGGCATCAGTTTGTAGCACCATATAAGGGTTACTGACAATGATTGGATTGAAACAAAGTCAAATGTTATCTATCCACCATTTTGGTTCCATTATAGCTTTGATTGGTAGCTGCATTGGTCTGTCAAAATGACCAGCATTGATTTTGAGTGCTTGTATTTTTGCTCTCTGTAAATTTTGGTAATGTGAAGGTCCAAATTGTGTGGCTGGAAAAGCAGCCACCATTTCGTCAATTACTTTTGCTACCAATCTGATGGACGGTTACTGATGTCAATGAGGTTATTGCAAGCCTCTATTAAGTCTATAGCCTTTCCCTTTGGCAAAGTCACCGACATGTGAACTGAGTCAATTGTGAACCCCAAATAGTCCATAGTAGTGGAAGGCGTTAATTTAGATTTAACTGGATGGAGAATAAACCCCAGTTTCAAATAACTGTTTTGTGGCTGTTACAGTTTGTTTGGCCAATTCCAAAGTTGCCCACAATAAGTATGTCATCTAGATATGCCATGAACATGCGTTTTTGTTTCCGTAGAAACGCTAGGGCTGGTTCCAAATTTTTTGTGAACAGCCTGGGGCTGATGATAAGCCATTTGGTAGTGCTGTATACTGCCAGCGCTGTCCCTTCCAGTTGAATTTAAAGTAACATCTGTGGTCACCTCGTATAGGCACTGAATAATAAGCATCTTTCAAATCGATGCTGGCCATGAAGTAACCTTTGGAAATTAATTGTTTAGCAGTAACAAAGGTTTCCATTTTGAAATGAATATATTGTACAAATGTATTCAATTTGGTCAGATCTATGATGATGCGACAACCACCATCTTTTTGTTTTTGGTAAATATATTGGACACGAATTCTAGTGGTTCGTGGTGGGTTTTTTCAATTACACCTTTTGCGTAATGCCGCTCCAGTTCAGCTTGCGCCTCTGATTTTTCTTTACCAGAAAGTACGAACATTCGGTTCGGTATATGTTGAACTGGAGGGCTGTACTTGTGTATAAATTCTATTGTATATCCCTGGATACTGCTTAAAATGTAAGTATCGGTTGTTAACATGCTCCATGCATTCAGAAAGGAGTGTATTCTCCCCCCCAACCTCCATGCTCCCTGTATTTTGTAGGGAACCAGACCCACCTACCTCCATAGTTACCAGTGGCAGGTTTACTTCTTTTTGTAAGTTCTTCGCTGATGTTGATGCGCTGGTGTCTGGATTTGTTTGGTTGATGTTGGAGGTCCGCATATTTTCCAGAAGGCCGGCCTGGGCCATGGCCTACAAAAGACTCATGTTTTGTGTACCGGGCCTTCGAGCTTTCACCAGTCGGTCTTGCTCTACTGGTGGGTGCGTAGGGGTGCTGTCTGTGGCTGTAGTGGGTATTTGATGGAGTCCCTTTTATTAGTCCCAGGGTTTTTGCTTCCTCATCGAGCTCCTTGACTTGCTTTGATAGGTTGCCTCCAAATAGTAGTATCGGTGTCTTGATGTGGTGTCCAGTACAGCCTGTTCTTGTAGCTGGTTGAGAGACATATAGTTTATACTGGCAGCTAGCTTTTGCTTCAGGTTTTGGCCAGTCTGGTCTGGCTGTATGAAGTTGGACACCATGTCCATTAGGTGTTCTTGTTCCTGCACCCCCTGCACACTTGACTTTTTTTCTGCGAACCCCTCTTCCAGATCAGCCCAGAATTCACCCGCAGTGCTCCCCTCTGATGAGGTAGAAGCACTGTGCAGCCCTTCAAGAGGTACTGCTGTTGGTTTGCCATAGAGCCCACTGTGACCCGACTCCATCTCCCGGAGCCTGTCACGTTGGAGCAAATGCTCCATGCACAGCTCCATCCGGCTCCAGTGCTCACGGTCGCTGGCCGCCCGCGGCTGCTCAAAGTCGGATTCCTCTGAGTCCACGACTTTGATGTTTTTTTGTCTTGCCTTAACGCCCGGCCGCGGAGTGGATCTGGCCGGTGCGGAGGCGACATTAGGCGCAGCTGATCCCATTATAGGTGATTCAAGTGCCGCTGGCCGCTGCTGGCCCACCAGCTTTGTCGCAGCCCATTGGTTTCTCCACCTGTAATCAGCATGGGAAAACACAAAAAGATCGCAGCTCTTACCTGCAGGTACTGGTTTAAATTGTCGCTATGGGGGAACGTCGTTCCACCCCGCCTCCTGCCGTTTCGACTTGTCAAAAGTCGACGGCCCCATCTGAATAGTCTCCCGCCCGGCCGTGGTGTTCTGGCCGGCGCGGGACCAAAAGTCGGCACAGCTGATCCCTTACGGGGCTTGTGCCTTCAGCTGCTGCTGGCTCCCGCAACTTCGCGGTCCTCCCCAGCCAGCTTTACTCGCAGCACTTGTGGACACTATTTTGTCCAGCTTCCCCCCCCCTGTGTAAAACCAGCGCGGGGACAAACACTACCGCAGAGTAAATCACTTACCTGCAGGTCGCGGTTTCAAACTTACCGCTGCGGGGGAACGCTCCACCCCGCCTGTCGTTTCGCAAGCGTGAAAGCGATATGACATGCATGCGTCCTGGCAGGGTTCTTCACGTAGTCACTCACGTGACTCCGAAGTAAAATTGGCATTATAGTGGCTGCGTTTCCAGCCACACAAATCGGACCTTTACATTATCAAAAATTACAGAGGGCTAAAATACGAGCACTCAAAAATTATGGTGGTCATTTTGGCAGACCAATGAAGCTACCAACAGAGGCCATAATGGAACTAAAATGGTGGAAAGATAACATTAGGCATTGTTCCAATCCAAACATTATCAGCTACCCGTCTATGGACTACAAACTGATGCCAGTGCACTTGGATGGGGTGCTACCAGTTCCATCTCCAGCTGTGGGGGAGATGGAATGCACAGGAGGCATCATTATTACAAACACTGGGCATAAACTACCTGGGAATGTTAAGTGCATTCCATGGCCTTAAGTCATATTGTTCTGGGTTATTTCACCAGCATGTTAGACTACAAATTGACAACACCACCATGGTAGCATATATCACCCATATGGGTGGAAACAAATCGACATTATGTGACAATCTGGCCAACACAATTTGGCAATAGTGTATCCAGAGAGAGATATTTGGATATCAGCTACCTACTTACCAGGTAAACTAAATTTAGTGGCAGACAACAGGTCACGCAAATTCAATGAAAACACTGAATGGATGTTGGATAAAAATGTATTTGCTGAAATTACAGCATGGTATGGAACACCAGATATCAACCTATTCGCATCCAGGCTCACACCAGCTAACGAATTATGTTCATGGGAACCAGAATCTGGGGCAGTGGCAACAGATGTATTTTCGCTGCATTGGGGGATTGTTTATTTATGCATTCCCTCCTTTCTGCCTCATCAGTCGGGTATTTAGGAATATACAGCGTCTGGTATTTTGATAGTACCCGATTGGCCTACTCAAGCATGGGTCCCGGTGATACTCGACATGGTATTAGAACCATGCATCACCATCCATCATAGACCTAATTTACTGGTTCATCCCGCAACAAGGGGAAGTTACCCATGTCATAATTATATAAACTTATTAATTTGTAGAGTTTGAAAGCACCTCTACTACACCTGGGACTGACGGACCGAACAGTGGATATTATTTCAGCGGCCCACAGACAGTCCACCAAAAAACAGTACTTGGTGTCATCAAGAAATGGGAAGTATTGTCACAACAATAAACATCACCCACAGATCTATGAACATCCTGTCTGTTCTGGAATTCCTGGCAAGCCTCCATTACGATGAGAGGCTCAGTCATAGTGCCATCAACTGCGCCAGAAGTGCTCTGCCAACATACCTGTGGCAAGGAACAGAGCGGCATTCTGTTGGGACTCACCCTGGTAACCAAACTCATGAGGGGCATTTTTAATGTTAATCCCCCAAGAACCAGGTACTACCAAATATGGGATGTGAGCATTGCACTGACCATGTTAAGAAACTGGTCTCCAGCTACAGCTCTGTCCCTACAGAAACTGACTATGAAAACAGTCATGCTGATGGCCTTGGTCACGGCACAAAGGGTCCAGTCACTACAGAAACTAAGGCTGGACAACATGACTATTTCATCTGGAAATTTAACTTTTCACATCAATGAATTAGTCAAACAAAACAGACAGGGGTCAGCAGGCAGAAAAACAGAATTCAGGGCCTACCCGACAGATGATCGTCTCTGTATTGTAATACACTTACCATTATATATGGAGTATACTAAGCTCATCAGAGGGAAAGAATTGTCACTTTTAATCAGCTACAAACAGCCACTCAAAACAGTGACAGTCCAGACCATCTCTAGATGGCTAAAACAGGTCCTAATAAAGGCTGGGGTAGACACTAGCATTTTAAAATCTCACTCCACCAGGGCTGCAGCTACATCGGCAGCTATGAAGTTGGATGTTCCTATGGACCACATTTGCAGAAACAATTTTAAGTTCTGTAATATAATTTACCCCATAAATAGGGGCTATAATTTGGTGTTAATATATTTATCGTTGGGTTTTCAATATCGTATTGATGTCTAATGATGTTAACACTATTCTCCCCATAATCAAGGCAGATGTGATGCATGGACTCGTTTCCACGGCATGAAATCACAGAGCTTTAAAATCTTCACGTAGTCACTCACGTGACTCAGAAGTAAAATAGTAAGATTAAACGAGAACTTACCAGTTTGAAGTTTGATCGTTATTTTATGAGGAGTAACGTTGAGGGATTACGTGCCCTCCGCTCCCACCCTTGATCATATACTCAACTGGTATCTCTTCTCTAATCTTACTATGTTTAGTCATTACAGTTATCTGTGATTTCTCACCGCTGCTTTGAAGAATGACACGCATGCGTCCTGGCGGGGTTCTTCACGTAATCCCTCAACGTTACTCCTCATAAAATAACGATCAAACTTCAAACTGGTAAGTTCTCGTTTAATCTTACTATTACAGATCAGCACACCTGGAGCAGGCCATTGGGAATATATGTTCAAGAAGGAACTGCAGATGCTGGAAAATCGAAGGTAGACAAAAGTGCTGGAGTAACTCAGCGGGTGCGGCAGCATCTATGGAGCGAAGGAAATAGGCAACGTTTCGGGCCAAAACCCTTCTTCAGACTGATGCAGGGTGGGGGGAGAGGGGGGGGGGGAGAAGAAAGGAAGAGGAGGAGCCAGAGGGCTGAGGGAGAGCTGGGAAGGGGAGGAGACAACAAGGGCTACTGGAAATTGGAGAAGTCAATGTTCAAGCCGTTGGGGTGCAGACTGCCCAAGCGGAATATGAGGTGCTGCTCCTCCAATTTCCGGTGGTGCTCACTCTGGCCATGGAGGAGGCCCAGGACAGAAAGGTTGGATTCTTGCCCTTGGTAGGAATATGTCTTGCCATAGGTAGGAATATGGCTTGGATTAACTAAATTTAACCCAGGATTCCAAGAGTTAAATTAGAGGAGCTAAAATATTTCACCTTTAAATTTAGATGGTGAAGGCCGACTTGATGGAATGTGAATAAATAATAACTGATAAGATAGATGAAAAACATCACATCGCTGTATCACTGGTTGTGACTTGAAAAAAAGGGACATAATCCAAAAATGCCAAGCAGGTTTTCTGGGTTGAAGTTCAGGTGCACCTGGACATGTAGAAGGATATTTGGAACCTGTTCCACCAGTGGCAATTGACACCGGGTCAATTGTGGATTTCTTGCTGAGATGGATACATTTTGTCAAACCAGCGGTTTGAGGGAAGAATCTCGACCTGAAACGTCACCTATTCCTTTTCTCCAGCGATGCTGCCTGACCCGCTGAGTTACTCTAGCTTTCCGTGTCTATCTTTGGTCTGCAGGAAAATTGGGTAAGGACAGATTTCTGGTGTCCCCTCACAGGCCAGCTCTGAATGACAAGTGCCGCATGGCCTATACCTGTTCCTATGTTACTGTCTGACCTTGACCTGTTCCTAATCATTGGGCTAAACATCTCAACCTGCTCCACAGCTTCCTAACAAACTGCACTGGGCTGACTGCTTCCAAGTCTGAGGGAGAATAAAATAAAACCCTTGCCAAATCCGCAGCCACTGTAGTTATTTATTGTCATCGTTTGACAACACATACATTTTAAAATGAATGGAAAAATTAAAACTTTCATCTGGTTTGCAGAGCCAGCTGTTACAGAATTGAATTAATTGCTGGAAATTCTGCCTTATTCCTATGTTTTGGCAACCGTGAATCACAATTACTCGTTTTGATCAGCACTAGATGAAGTGTTCACATCACAACAAGTAGCCTTAGAAACACAGTTAAATAAACAGCGTGAACCTCTTTAGAAACAGAAATAAAAAGAGCCACATGCTTGCCGATCTTGCTTCAAGGCTCCAAGCTGAATATATTGATGCATCAACTTCCCAAGATGAGAGCTTGGGAAGTTGTCTGATCGCAACCCAGCACTGCCCTGCAAACCCCTCTTACAAAGCAGTCTTGTACATTCTAATTCCTCAGTCTGGCAACGCATTTGGTTCTTCCTTCAACCTAGGGTGACACGGTGGCATAGCGGTAGAGTTGCTGCCTTACAGCATTTGCAGCGCCAGAGACCCGGGTTCACGGGGGCTGTGTGTACAGAGTTTGTACGTTCTCCCCATGACCGTGTAGGTTTTCTCCGAGATCTTCTGTTTCCTCACACACTACAAAGACGTACAGGATTGTAGATTAATTGGCTTGGTACAAGGATAAATTGTCCCTAGTATGTGTAGGATAGTGTTATTGTGTGGGGATCGCCAGTCAGTGTGGACTAGGTGGGCGGAAGGGCCTGTTTCCGCACTGTATCTCTAAACTAAACTAAATTAAATAAAACTATGTTTCTATATACACACACAACTGAGACCAGGATCTTACTATATGCCACAAAGTGCTTCCTCGCCATCAATTTTCATCCTGTTTCAAGGTTTCGATTTGTGGCCCACGCCTGCCTTTACTGCACCTCCTCAGTAGAACTGAGATAGTGGTGTGAAGGCTCCCTCAACCCAAAAGCGTTTTGATACAGACGAATAGTTCGCTAGGCCACTTTTGTGCAATGGTTGGTCTAAAATGGATGGATCAAGAAAGGGCACCAGGTTTGAAAGCAAAAAACAGAATGTACTGGGGGATACTCAAACGATCAGTCAGCATCTGTGGAGAGAGAATACAATCAAAGATCTGGTGAAAGCTAATTTACCTGAAATATTAATCCTGTTTCTCTGTCCAGGAATGCCAGGTTGCATTCCCTAAATGTCTTAACATCATTACATTATCTGATTACAATCAGGGCAGTTAATTAATGTTAGACACTTCATGCTGTATCAAGAGCCTTAAAGGTAACACACAGATTAATTAGAACA
Organism: Amblyraja radiata; assembly: GCF_010909765.2. Lineage (NCBI taxonomy): Eukaryota > Metazoa > Chordata > Chondrichthyes > Rajiformes > Rajidae > Amblyraja > Amblyraja radiata. The sequence continues at coordinate 58,057,378 of NC_045966.1, forward strand.
ATATTACAGAGAAGGTAACAAACAAATTCATTAGAACAATATTTCTATATTTCTACTCAGAAGCAGTATGGCCTGCTGAGTATCTCTTTTTTTATTTCATTAATATGTCCCCTGGTATGAGGAAGATTGCCTTGGAAATTGATTTTGTTTTCTTGGACTAACTGAAACAATATCTTCATTGTTGTGAATGTCATGGAGGTGGTAATGTAAAGCTGGCATATCTGCCTGTGTTGCCACCTTCACAGATGGAGTAAGAGGCCATGTATGCCTGCGGTGAGTGGGAATTGATGTAGATTAAGCATCTTTTTTTTTGAGGATCTCAAGTTCTAGGGTCATTGGAATGCCTCTTAATCCTAGTTGCAAGAGAAGCAGGTTTAAGTGTTTCACAAATAGGCGAGGAGTTGTAACAAGTAATGCTAGCGAGATGGAAGTGGGTGGGCTCGGTGATGTGGATGACGTGTGGTGTAATACTTGTGTCAGCACCAAGTAGGAGGCTAAGTTGATGAAGAATCTGACTCTGCTTGCTACTGTGGCCAGCGATATGGAGCACGTGGCTCGGACACTGTGCCTAATTGTTGCGCTTATATCACTGCCCCAGTTATCCTTGGACAGAACAGATTGACACCTTGAACTCCTTGACCTGCATGGGTTGGCAGCACACTGCCTCTCCTGTGTCATTCGCCACGTTTAACACAGTCACCAACAAAGTTGACTTCATATAAATAAGACTGATGTTATGAAATTTGTTGATAGTTCCAAATGTTATGCATGCGTGCTTCGGATGAATGCAGTCTTGTGTGCTGGCTATTCCGGATGTCTTTGAGCCAGTTTGTAAATGTGCTGTGAACTGTTTTTATTCTGCACTTGTGTTGCATTTGGACCAGTAACGTCGTGGCAAACAGCAATGGCATCCAAACATAACCTGTTTGTGAAACATTTTTGAAACAGCTCATGTGTTAGCTGGACATTTTTGAAATGATGGAAAAAATCAACTCCCAGCAGGTCATGTATACAATTTGAGCTTCTTCATTACTGAGCTCAAAAACCTCTTTCATTAGTGTCAACTCCATATATAGTTTTCAGCAACATGATCCCAGGAATGGGGTTTTTAGTTTCAGTTTTGCTAATTTTATTCCTTTTCACCTGAATGTATTTACACACGCTGGGAGGGGTGAGAGAAAATGTCCCATAGGTTCAACTCATTAAAAAGAATCAATCAATCAATCAATCAATCAATCAACTTGCTACGCAGCCTGACATGATCACTGGCCTTCTGACCTCCATAGGGCCCCGATCAATTTTTTGACATCCTTGGTAACCAGTCTGATGATGAGCATTGCTGGGGGGACTACTGAGGACTTTTCTGGCTGCTCCCCCCCCCCCCCCCCCCCCCCCCCCCCCCCCCCCCCCAGCCTGGTGCACCCTCTTTAGGTGTGTGTGTACTGCACAGAGGTTTTAAGGTCAGGTGTGCATATGTTAGTCAGGGGTGGGCTTACCTAAAGCTTGTAAGAACCAGTAGTTAATAAAGACCTAGTCAATCCTGAGCTCATAAAAAGTTTAGTGTAGTTTAGTGCAGTTAAGTTTATTGTCACATGAACCAAGGTACAGTAAAAAGCTTTCTGTTGCGTGCTGTCCAATCAGCAGAAAGACTAGGGCAAGTGTGAAGTCTGAAGAAGGGTCTCAACCCGAAATGTCACTCATTCCTTCCAGCCAGAGATGCTGCCTGTCCTGTTGAGTTACTCCAGCATCCACAGTGTATATTCCACAGAAGAAGGATTTTGCAAGACAACGTTGTGAGACCCGGAGACCCTCAACAATGTGGTCAACCCAAGTTGAGGCCAGGAAACCTCTGAAGTCAAAAGGCAACAGAGTTACCAGCAGTTCTTCTTCATAACAGAGAGTGCAGTGGGAATAGCAACATCAGTAACAAAATATAATGGATCAGTATCTAAATATAAGATTAGGGCCGCTGTTAAGGAGGCCATGAATAAGGGAACAAGGTACCAAAATGAATTGTAGAGTCTTAAGGTGTATTGAGGAAGACTTGGTGTAAAAGCTACAAATGCCCAGGAATGAAGAAGATCGTAAAACGTGGTGAACATTGCCCAGTCCACCACAGGTAATGACCGCCCCACCATTGAAGGGATCTACAGGAGTCGTTGCCTCAAAAAGGCAGCCAACATCATCAGAGACTCACACCACCCTGGCCACACTTTATCTTCACTCCAGCCATCGGGAAGAAGGTAGAGGTACCTGGAACATCCAGGTTCAGGAGCAGCTTCATTCCTATAGCCATCAGTGTGAACAGATGATCAATGGTGGAAGTGTTTAAGAAAGAACTGCAGAATCGCTCTACAAAGCTTTGAGTGCACTGGGCATCAACGGAGTGGCGAGGAGAAGGGCCATCAAGAACACCACAGAGGCAGCGGAGAAGGCCTCGAAATGGCTCTGGATCAGGAGAGGAGGTCCATGGGGAGGAGTGAATGCCACCTGAATACAAGTCGTGGTCTGATCAACCACGGCTGGGTCGCCTGGGTGAGGGTGTCTGATGTTGAAAGACCCAAAACACCCAATGACCCCAGGTTACATCACTGATGATGTGTTCAGGAGCATCTATAGATGTATTTGTATCAATCAGATGCTGGAAAAATCGAAGGTAGACAAAAATGTTGGAGAAACTCGGCAGGTGAGGCAGCATCTATGGAGCGAAGGAATAGGTGACATTACGGGTCGAGACCCTTGGTGGAAGTAGACTCCGTGGGGCGGAGGGCCTGCTTCATGTTGCATCTTTCAATCAATTCAACCAAAAAACCTGGCAAAGTCCCAGGAACCTATCCATTCTTATGCGCTTCAAGACTGCCATCACCTCTTTAGTAATATCGATATGTTCTGGATATCACTGTCTGTGAACCCACTAACTTCCATGTTATTCTCTGCAGTCAATACAGACAAGAAGTATTTATTTACCATCTCACACATCTTTCATAGCTCCGCACATTGACAACCACATTGATCCTTGAGGGGACTTATGCTCCTCCTAGTTCATATTTTGTTATGAATAGACTAATAGAACCTTTTTAGATTATCCATTATCTTGTCTGCAGGAGATTCATTTTTGCACTACTAATTTCTCTCTTCATACTCCTGCATCTCTTATAATCTTCAAGGGCTCACTTGATCCTAGTTGCCGATACATGACATGTCTCCTTCTTCCTGACCAGACTCTCAATATCCTTCAACAACCACCAGCCTTAATCCACCAGCTTTGCCCTTCACTCTAACAGGAACATTTGGCCCTGAACTCTCCCTGTCTCACATTTAAAGGCCACCCACATGGCAGGCATCACTTACTTGCTAATGGCCTCTTCTAATAATCCTTTCCAAGTTCCTGTCTATCAACAGAATCAGGCCTATTACCAATTTAGGACTTTAATTTATGGACGAGTGCTGTCCTTTTTCACAGCTATTTAACAACTAATAGAATTATGGTCACTGGTTCTAAAGTGCTCCTTCACTGACAACATCAGCCACTCATCCAGCTTCTTTTTCATAAGATCATAAGTGATACGAGCAGAATTAAGCCATTCGGCCCATCAAGTCTACCTCGCCATTCAATCATGGCTGTTCTATCTTTCCTCAACCCCATTCTCCTGCCTTCTCCCCATAACCCCTGACACCCATACTAATCAATAATTTATCTATCCCTGCCTTAAAAATAACCATTGACGTCCCCCACAGCCTTCTGTGGCAATGACTTCCACAGATTCACCACCCTGACTAAAGAAATTCTTCCTCATCTCCTTCCTAAAAGACCGTACTTTAATTCTGAGGCTATGACCTCTGGTCCTAGACTCTACCACTAGTGGAAACATCCTCTCCACATCCACTCTATCCAGGCCTTTCATTATTCGGTAAATGTCAATGAGGTCCCCCCTAATCCTTCTAAACTCCAGGGAGAGGAGGTTGAGTGCTGTCAAACGCTCATCATATGTTAACCCACTCATTCCTGGGATCATTCTCGTAAACCCTAAGTGGGATGTAATTTTTGAAGTGTAACCCATGTCAGCAATAGTTCCATCAACATAATACTTCAGAAAGCTTTCCTGGACACAGTGATTGAGAGTACAGGCACCTTGTGTTTTACGCGGGGATTATCTGCTTGAAAACCAGCGCGTAATTCAAAAACATATAAATTAAACATATACGCGGCTACGCTGTCAGCAGTAAATTTGAGCGCATTAGTCCAAAAATACCAGCGTGTAAATCAAGCTAAGGAACAAGCGTGTTATTTCAAAAACACATAAATCAAACATGTGTAAAATGCGAGGTGCCTGCATTCATCATCTGTTAGTTGAACTGTCACTGCCCACGTTGGATGTCTTGGCTAATTCTGCCATGTCTAATCCCTTGTCACTCTGCCAGTTCCAGTCAATAACAAGGAACTTAAAGTCACCTACTACATCAACTCTATTATTCCTATCATCATCTTTGATTTCCATACATATTTACTCCCCATACTTCCATTAACTAATGGCGGGGCTTGCAGTATAATCATGGTCAGAGAATCATAGTGTTATACAACCACAGAAAAAGGCCCTTTGGCCCAACACATCCATGCCCGCCAATAAGCCCCATCTAAATTAGTCCAATTTGCCTGACATATGGACCATATCCCTCCAAACTTGTGCTATCCATTTACCTGCCCAAATGCCTTTTAAATGCTTTTTTGTACCTAACTATTTCCTTTGATAGCTCGTTCCATATTCCCACTACTTTTTGTGTGAAAAAATAGCCCCTCAATTTCCTATTAAATTCAGTCCCTCTCACCTTAAGCCAATGCACTCTAGTTCTTGAGAAAAAACTGTGCATTCACTCTATGTATTTTCCTCATAATATTATATATCTCTATAACATCATCTCTGAGACTTCAGCTCCAAGGAATGACATTCCACCCTCGCCCTATAGCTCAGGCCCTCGAGTCCTGGCAATATACTAATAAATCTCTGCCTTCTTTCCAGTTTAATGTAATGTTTCCTTTAGCGGGGGTGACCAGAACCATAGTCCAGGTGCACTCGCACCAACATCATGTAACATAACATCCCAACCTCTACACTAATTTCCTTGACAAGTGAAGGCCAACATGCCAAAAGCCTTCTTCACCAGCCTATTAGTATAGCTCAGAGATACATTGCGGAAACCGGCCCTACGGCCCACCGGGTCCGTGCCGACCTGCGATCCCCGCATATTAACACTATCCTACACACACTAGGGGCAATTTTTACATTTACTAAGCCAATTAACCTACATATCAGTACGTATTTGGAGTGTGAGAGGAAACCGAAGATCTCGGAGAAAACCCATGTATGTCACGGGGAGAACGTACAAACTCCGTACAGAAAGCACCCGTAGCCAGGTCTCCGGCACTGCAAGTACTGTAAGGCAGCAACTCTACCACTGCGCCACCGTGCTATTTACATGCTTTGCTATTTTCAGAGAATTATGTACTTGTACTCCTAAAATAGACATAAAATGTTGGAGTAACTCAGCGGGACAGGCAGCATCTCTGGAGAGAAGGAATGGGTGACGTTTTGGATCAAGACCCTTCTTCAGACTGATGTCAGGGGAGAGGGAGATACTGAGATAAGGAAGTGTTAGGTGTGAAGATAAAACAAAGGGAATGAGGTACAAGGAAAATATAGAATAGATCATTGTTAGCTGGGAGAGGTAACAACAAAGCAAACAGAGATAAAATGTAGTCAGAGACAGTCAGACGAGTGGAAGAACTGGGAACGGGAAGGGATGGAGAGAGGGGGGAAGCAAAGGTCACTTGAAGTTTGAGAAGTCAATGTTCATACCCCTGGGGTGTAAGCTGCCCAAGCCAAATATGAGGTGCTGTTCCTCCAATTTGCGCTGGGCCTCACTCTGACATTGGAGGAGACTCAGGACAGAAAGGTCAGTGTGGGAATGGAAGGGGAGTTAAAGTGTTTTGCAACCGGGAGATCAGGTAGGTATAGGCGGACTGAGCAGATGTGTTCTCCTAGATCTCTCTGTTCTGCAACACCACCAAAGGCACTACTTTTCATTACGAAGGTCCTGCCTTGGTTTGATACGCCAAAATACACTACCTCATACTTATGTGAATTAAATTCTATTAGCCATTGCTCAGTCCACTTTCCTAGCTATTCAAGATCCACTGTAATTCTTGATAGATATTTTCACTGTCTACGATACCACCTAACTTAGCATCATCTACAAACTTACTAATCATGTACATTTTCATTCATATCATTGATAAGTAAGCTGGAAAGAGTGCAGAGATGATTTATGAGGATGTTACCAGGACTTGAGGGGCTGAATTATAGGGAGATGTTAAACAGGCTAGGACTTGATTCCTTGAAGCATAGAAGGCTGAGGAGTGATCTTAGTTTAGTTTATAAATACAACACGGAAACAGGCCCTTCGACCCTTCAAGTCCGCGCTGACCAGCGATCCCCATACATTAACTCTACTTAAAAACACACTAGGGACAATTTAACATTTATACCAAGCCAATGAACCTACAAACCTGTACGCCTTTGGAGTGTGGAAGGAAACCGGGAGATCCCGAAGAAAGCCCACGCAGGTCATTGGGAGAAGGGGCAAACTCCATACAGGAAAGCACCTGTAGTCAGGATCGAACCTATGTCTCTGGTGCTTTAAGACAGCAACTCTATTGCTGCGCCACCCATCTAATAGAGATGTATAAAATTATGCAGGAATTAGAGAGGATGAATGCATGGAGGTTTTTAGCCAGAATCGGGAATCAGAAAGTAGTTTGTGGGAGGTGCAAGATTTAATCGGAAACTGAGGAGCAACTTTTTTCACTCAGAGGATGATGGGTATATGGAACAAGCTACCAGACTTTCTAAACTCTGGCACCTCGCTGTATCTCTTTGCTTTCCATAGATGCTGCTTCACCCGCTGAGTTTCTCCAGCATTTTTGTCTACCTTCGCTGTATCTCTTAATAATTGATATATTTCTGCCTGGACTCATGAAATATCTTCTCTGCTTTCTCGCAGTGTCTTTGGACACACTTGATTCAAGACATATCCATTGAAGAGCTTGCCCATGTTCAGTGGCTGCACACATAGACAACCTCTTTAGTTTCTGAGGGGCCCTCTTTCTACTTACCCTTTTCCGCCTTAATATACCTGCAACATTTCTTTAAGATTATGGAAAGATTAAGGAAAATAAAATGTCCCCCCTTGATTTTCTCCTCAAGAATGCTCCTCAATCTTTAGACTGACTAACCCACCGAGTCCGCGCCAATCAGTGATCACCCCGTACACTAGCACTATTCTACACACTAGGGACAATTTACAATTTTATCAAAGCCAATTTTCCTACAAACCTGTACTTCTTTGGAGTGTGGGAAGAAACCGGAGCACCCGGGGAAAACCCACATGGTCACAGGGAGAACGTACAACTCTGTACAGACAGCACCTGTAGTCAGGATCGAACCCGGATCTCTGTCTCTGTAAGCCCAAAACCCTACCGCTCTTATACTCCTCCAGGTATACACTTGATCCCAGCTGTCAAAACCTGACCATGCCTCCTTTTATTCCTGACAAGAGCCTCAATTTCTCTCATCATCCAGAGTTCCCTACTCCTACCTACCTTGTCCCTCACTCTGTGGAAAATGCATAGAAACATAGAAAATAGGTGCAGGAGAAGGCCATTTGACCCTTCAAGCCTGCACCGCCATTCATTGTGATCATGGCTGATCATCCACAATCGGTAACCCGTGCCTGCCTTCTCCTCATGTCCCTTGATTCCACAAGCTCCTAGAGCTCCAGGTGTGGTCTCACCAGGGCCCTGTACAACTGAAGTAGAACCTCTCTCCTCTTATACTCAAATCCTCTCGTTATGAAGGCCAACTTGCCATTAGCTTTCTTCACTGCCTGCTGTACCTGCATGTTTATTTTCAGTGACTGATGTACAAGGACACCTAGGTCTCGTTGCACTTCACTTTTTCCTAACCTGACACCATTGAGATAATAATCTGCCTCCTTGTTCTTGCCACCAAAGTGGATAACCTCATATTTATCTACATTATATTGCATGTGCCATGCATCTGCCCACTCACTCAACCTGTCCAAGTCACCCTGCAACCTCCTAGCATCCTCTTCGCAGTTCACACTGCCACCCAGCTTTGTATCTTGAACATTAACTATCTTACTCTAGAGTATCTCACCTCCTGAATGTCTCTTTGCCTATAACCCACCAGGATATGGGTCCCCCTTTAGTTACATTGTGACCTGTCTCTCTTGTACATGTCACCTCTGCCCCAGAAGTGATCCCAATAGTCCAAATGTCTATGTGTTCTCCCTGACCAATATCGCAACTCCATCACCACTGTCCCATCACGCATGTCGCACCTGTACCCCAGACTATTGAGCTGCCAGTCCTGCCCGCCCTCAACCATATTTCTGCAATAGAGATAATCTCCTCTCTAGGATATTAGTTCCTCTCCAGCTCAGGTGGGCAGATCACGTCTGGCCCACTTCTGGCTGAAAAGATATCGCAATACGCCAAGAAACCGAACCTCCCTACCTACATCAGCCCTTGAGCCACACATTTATTTGCCTTAAGGGCCTGTCCCACTGTACGAGGTAATTCAACAGTTCTCTTGAGTTTCCCCTGATTCGAACTCGGAGAATTACGGTAATAGCCGTTCGTAGGTACTCGGGGTACTCAGTGCTGAAAAAACTTTACGAGTTACCGCCTTTCCCGAGTACCTGCCGTTAGTATTACGAGCCGCTATGAGACATCCACGAGCTCCGACGTAGCCGCTACATACATTCTACGTTCTTAATATGAGTTTGATTATTTTTAAACTTCGTAGAGCTCTTGAATTACCTCGTACAGTGGGACAGGCCCTTTATCCTCGTATTTCTACCCTCACTAGCTGGTGCCACAGGGACTAATCCCAAGATTACAACCCCTGGAGAACCTGTTTTTTAGCCATCTGTTCACTCTGCAGAACTTCATCTCTTTTCCTGCCAGCTGTGGACGACAACTTTGAGATGCTCACCCTCCCCTTTCAGAATGCCTTGCGTTTGCTCAGAAGCATCCTTGTCCCTGGCACCGGGGAGGCCACACAACCACCCTGGCACGTCACTGGCAGCCAGAGAGTTCCAGCATTGGCGGCAATATTTATTCAGTTTGTTTACTTCCTCTTGGAGATGCCATTTGCTTCAACGTGAATGTGTGCAGACTTTCCCTGCAGATTGACTCAAATGTTCTTCCTCAGCATTATCTGTAGCACAACACAGCACCTTCTGGCAAGCTGGAAACTACTCTGGCTACGCTTAGATTTTGCCTGATGTTATGTGGAACTCTTTCCCCCAAGATAAAGAGTCTTCTTCTTCTTCTTCTTCTTCTTCTTCTTTCGTGTGGCGTGCACAGCCTAAAGTTGTTGGACAACTTGTTCTATTTGATCTTCCGTTTGTGCACGTCGAGTTGATTGCATTAGTCGAAACAGGGCGGACCACGTGAAGGTTGCAATCTTCCACCCCAAGATCAAGTCAAGAGTTTTATTGTCATGTGTCCTAGATAGGACAATGAAATTCATACTTGCTGCAGCACAACAGAATATGTAAACATAATACAAAATGAAAAATAAAAGTTCAGTGTGTCCATAGACCATACATACACAATAAATAGATATAGTGCAATAATAATAACAGACTGTTATTGTTCAGAGCTTATTTGATGTTGTGTTTAATAGCCTGATGGCTGTGGGGAAACTGTTCCTGAACCTGGACGTTACAGATCTCAGGCTTTTGTACCTTCTTCCCGATGGCAACGGTGAGATGAGTGTGTGGCCAGGATGGTGTGGGTCTTTGATGATGTTAGCAGCCTTTTTGAAACAGTGACTGCGATAGATCCCTTCGATGGTGGGGAGGTCAGAGCCGATGATGGACTGGGCAGTGGTCACAACTTTCTGCATTCTTTTCCGCTCCAGGACATTCAAGTTGCGGAAACAAGGCCACGATGCAACCGGTCAGAATGCTCTCTACTGTGCACCTGTAGAAGTTCAAGAGAATCCTCCTTGGCATACCGACTCTCCATAATCTTCTCAGGAAGTAGGGGCGCTGATGTGCCTTCTTTATAATTGCATCAGTGTGCTGGGACCAGGAGAGATCTTTGGAAATGTGCACGCCCAGGAATTTGAAGTTTTTGACTGTTTCCACCATTGATATAAACGGGATTGTGGGTCTCTGTGCAGTATGTTGTGAACTCCTCTATGTGGGCTGATGGATTAGATGCAAGTGTCAGTTTGAGAGACAAAGAGTATTCCTTTTCACCCTCTTTTAGTTGCACTGCCATTTCTTGGTATCTGCAAGGAAAAAAGGCTAAGTTACAGGAGAGGACATGGAGGAGGGAGAGAAGTGCAGGTGAGTGGGGAGGTGGGGGGGGGGGGTGAGGGAAGAGAGTAGAGAGAGATGGGAGATGGGGAAATGCACACTGCAACCATCTGTAGCATGGAAATTAGAAGAGTTTGTCTAATGAGGCAGAAATGGATTATGAGAGGGGTTAAATATTTTGCCATCCTCAATGATCTCAGCCATGTCCCTGAGACAGACTCTGCTGATTTAGCTCTCTTTAACTTCAAATTCCTGGGCATGTATATTTCCAAAGATCTCTCCTGGTCCCAGCACACTGATGCAATTATAAAGAAGGCACATCAGCGCCCCTACTTCCTGAGTAGATTATGGAGAGTAGATTAACCACATTTCCTCCTCCAGGTGGTATAGTGAGTGTGCCGGGTCCCATACTGATTCCAGTACAGAACCACATTCTCCTGGTCGATGGTCCTGTGTAATGCAGATAGTGTGTCCATATGTCCCATGTGAAATCCCATCCCATTTCCCTTTGTTCTGCAATATTTGAGGGTGTCTCCGCATTAGCGATGTGACAATATGTTTAAGGAACTACACCTGGCCATTAACGTGCACCATGCTGACATATGCCAGACTGACCTAATGTAAACCTAGACTGCTTCAATGGGTTTCTATTGTCAAGTATTCCCAGCACAGTCAAATTCTTTTGCACAGCCCACAAATGCACAGTCGCCACATCTTGGCGCCGTTTGCAACAAAAAAGCCCATAGTCCGGTCCACGGGATCGATGTACTGGAGTGGCGCCCGATCCAGGTAAGCCTCGGGATGCTGCAGGGCCTCCTTTGTCGCCCTCGACCGGCTCGGCACGCCAACCCGACGTCCCTCTCTGTGTCCCGGTGGCACCTTCAGCAGCCGACCTTGAGGGCGCTGGAGGCCTTACCCCGACTCCTCACGTCTGTCGTCACCGGCAGCTCCCTCCTCCTCCTCAGCCATGTGCTCTAAAGCTGATTAAAGACCAAAACAAACCGGACTGACACAAGGTATTGGTGAAAGTACCATGGTGTGGAAAGTACCAACATCTATACTGTGATGCCTAAGGCAGATAAGACTGCCTGGCTCCACGCAAATTATAAACAGACCCTTAATAGATCGATGGATGATGAACATTATGCTCTGCCCCAAGGTTAGAACATTAAATACGCAGCGGAGAAGGTCTTCAGTGAATTAGGCGCTTGTTTCATGCCAATGTCCAGGTTAATGTGGGCAGAGAGAGCCAATACTACTGAACAATTAACACCCGCAAGAGGTCGTACTATACAAGTGCTTTTGTGTGGGATAAAATCAGCATCTAAACTATTCCAAGCAAGTGTTGATAAGAGGCTGTGGGGCAATCAGTGTGACATCCTAATTGTAATCACCAGGAATGAAGAAAACCTTTGTATACTTGAGGAAGCATTTAGCAACTTTAATGCTTAAAAAAAAATGCTTTTGTGCAGAAGGAAATGATTTCCTTCGGTCCGCCAGCAGATGAAAACGGGTGCAGCCAGTTAAAGAAGAAATCAAGGTCATTACCACAGCCAGAAAATCAGGAAACATTCCTGAACTCCCACCATTTCCAGGGGTTATCCAGCATTTGAGTTCTACTTGACCCTTGACCCTGCCACAATTGGGACTCTATTTCATCAACTATTCAAAATGGCTAATTCTTGCTGTGAGGAAAAGGCCAGGGAAGGAACCTGTTGGAAAAGCCACAGAACACAGTTATTTTGTGGTGAATTATGATATTAGCCATTTGCTGAACCTTGCATAGGTTTTATAGGAGTTTAAGAAGGAACTGCAGATGCTGGAAAATCTAAGGTACGCAAAAATGCTGGAGAAACTCAGCGGGTGCAGCCGCATCTATGGAGCGAAGAAGGGTTTTGGCCCAAAACGTTGCCTATCTCCTTCGCTCCATAGATGCTGCTGCACCCGCTGAGTTTCTCCAGCATTTTTGTGCTTCTAATAGGAGCTGAGGCAGTAATTAGACACAACATGGGCACGAGAATCCAACTGCTTATCTGACAAAAACTGAACCCTGCTAAGATGTCCAGATGATCGGGCGACAAGGTGGCGCCGCGGTAGAGTTGCTGCCTTACACCGCTTGTGGTGCCAGAGACCCGGGTTCGATCTTGACTACAGGTGCTGATGTCTGTACGGAGTTTGTACGTTCTCCCTATGACCGCGTGGGTTTTCTCGGAGATCTTCAGTTTCGTCCAGCACTCCAAAGACGTACAGGTTTGTAGGTAAATTGGCTTGGTATAAGTGTAAATTATCCCTAGTGTGTGTGGGATAGCGTGAATGTGCGGGGATCACTGGTCGGCGCGGACTCGGTGGGCTGACGGGCTTGTTTCCACGCTGCAACTCTAATTTAAAACAAACTAAAACTAAAGAGAGAGAGAAGGAACTGTTGTACTTCGTGGTCAGGTATCTGTTATACCATTGTTATGACTCTGGAATGACCACAAGTACACGTATTTAGAGGTTTGAAGCGGAGCATAAATCAAGGCTGTTTATTTCACGGCCATCTGGAACCAGGGTGCCCGCCCATATTACGTCATTCCCACATATACATGTTTCTACGCGGGCAAACAAAGTAGTCCTTGCAATATCACAACATCCCCCTTGTCTTACATGAAATAAAAAGTTCCTCTGCCCTAGGTATGCCTTGTCCATATCAAGGTTAGTGGGTAGAGGTGTCCGAATCTGTCTTCCAAACATCATCTCTGCTGGTGACAGTAACTTGGAATCAATCGGTGTAGTATGGTGTAGTACGGTGTAATACGTTCGTACCATTCTGGCTCTGCCTCTGGCTCTGGCTCTGTTACACCGCTGGTCCAGGCTCTGTTACACCTCTGGTCCAGGCTCTGTTACACCGCTGGTCCAGGCTCTGTTACACCGCTGGTCCAGGCTCTGTTACACCGCTGTTCCGGGCTCTGTTACACCGCTGGTCCAGGCTCTGTTACACCTCTGGTCCAGGCTCTGTTACACCGCTGGTCCGGGCTCTGTTACACCTCTGGTCCAGGCTCTGTTACACCGCTGGTCCGGGCTCTGTTACACCTCTGGTCCAGGCTCTGTTACACCGCTGGTCCAGGCTCTGTTACACCGCTGGTCCAGGCTCTGTTACACCGCTGGTCCGGGCTCTGTTACACCGGGCTACGGTCCAGGCTCTGTTACACCGCTGGTCCAGGCTCTGTTACACCGCTGGTCCAGGCTCTGTTACACCGCTGGTCCAGGCTCTGTTACACCGCTGGTCCGGGCTCTGTTACACCGCTGGTCCAGGCTCTGTTACACCGCTGGTCCAGGCTCTGTTACACCGCTGGTCCGGGCTCTGTTACACCGCTGGTCCAGGCTCTGTTACACCGCTGGTCCAGGCTCTGTTACACCGCTGGTCCAGGCTCTGTTACACCTCTGCTCCGGGCTCTGTTACACCACTGGTCCGGGCTCACACACAAATTATTTTTTTTTCTGTTCCACACACGGATTGCGCAATTTTAGGGGGTCCTTTAAGTTTCTACGGTAGACAATCATACTTCAGTACATTTTATCAAGTTAGAATTCAAAACATCATTAAATTTGAGATTGCCAAGGTCCCTTGTTTATGTCTTCCTTGGTAACAGTCGTTTTCAGTACGGCTTAACTCGAACACCCTTCTGCTTATCTCAAGACCGTTTTCCATACACTGGTTCTGCAGCTTTTAACTTTAAAGCTCTTAGGTTTTAAAGAAAATACAGCCTTTCGGCTTGCTTCTCTCCATGAGCGTTCGGTCTCACCAGTCGCCGCGCCCCCGTGTGTGGCCGGTGTATCCAGTCGCCGCGCCTTCGTGTGCGTCTGGTCACTCCGCCTTCCGAACTCGGGCCTGCACAGGGCTGGGGCGTGATGTGGGCCTTCACTCACCACCCTCAGCTGCTTGCAGTGTCCCGTCAGTAGCTCGGGGCTGATGTCCAACCAGGTACTTATATGTGTGGTGGTCCTGTCGAGGTGCATTCCTGGCATTCTTTACTGAGCTGGAAAGTGTATATTTTTCTAGGGCTTTCTTTTTTCTGTTTCTTTCTAGGGCTAAATCACACAAACCGCTGTCACCATGTTGTACTTCGTGGTCTGATATCTGTTATACCATTGTTATGACTCTGGAATGACCACAAGTACACGTATTTAGGGGTTTGAAGCTGAGCATAAATCAAGGCTGTTTATTTCACGTCCATTTGGAACCAGGGTGCCCTGCCCATATTATGTCATTCCCACATATACGTGTTGCTACGCGGGCAAACAAAGTAGTCCTTGTGATATAACAAAGTAGTCCTTGCAATATCACAAAGGGAACCACTAAAATGGTATGTGAAGTCAGACGATTTTGCAAGTTCATCTTGTGAAGATTATTCTCCTGTTACTGGCCACAAGCTCCCCTTGGTCTCTCTGAGTTGCCTTCTGCTGCTCTGATAGTGGCAGAATCAAGAGCAGAGAGGTGACTAGCTGTCTCAACATTGTGTCTGTGACATTGAGTGGAGCATTCAAAAATGGGGTGCTCTATTTGCTGAGGAGTTGCAAATAGAGCTGAACATTGTGCATCATCTGCAGACATCATCACATGTAACCTTATAAAGGAAGGTCTTTCCAGCACCCTTTGTAGCTAGGTTTTAGTATTATTTGACTTCTATTCAAAGCAGTTCGAAAAAGAAAGCAAACGGGAACACCACTACAAAACATGATGGAGGAATTAAGATCTAACTATGGTTGGCATATTGGCTTAGGAGTAGATCTACTGCCTTACAGCACCAGAGAACCGGGTTCAATCCTGACTACGGGTGCTGTCTGTACGGAGTTTGTATGTACCCCCCATGACCTGCGTGGGTTTTTCTCTGAGATCTTCGGTTTCCTCCGACACTCCAAAGACGTACAGGTTTGTAGGCTAATTGTCTTAGTATAAATGTAAATGTCCCTAGTGTGTGTAGAGTAGAGTTAATGTGTGGGGATCGCTGGTTTGCACGGACTCTCGAATAAGGTATAACACGTTAGGCTGCTTTGGAAGATGAGAGCCCATGATATTAAAGGGCAGATACTTGCATGGATAGCAGGTTGGGTGGATGGCAGAAGACAAAGAGTGGCAATAAAGAGGGCTTTTTCTGGTTGGCTGCCAGTGACTCGTGGAGTTCCACAAGGGTCGGTGCTGGGGCCACTTTCCTTCACCTTGTATATTAATGATTTGGACGAGGGGATTGAAGGCTTTGTGGCCAAGTTTGCGGATGATATAAAAAATAGGTGGTGGGGCAGGTAGTGTAGAGAAAGGAGGGACTCTGCAGAAGGACTTGGACAGGTTGCGAGAGTGGGCAGAGAAGTGACATATGGAATATAGTGTAGCAAATTGTGGAGTTATGCACTTTGGTAGTAGGAATAAAGGCATGGACTATTTTCTAAATGGGGTGAGAATCCAGAAATCGGAGGCACAAAGGATCTTGGGAGTGCTGAGGATTTCCCAAAGGTTAATCTGCAAGTCGAATCAAACTCAATGCTACCATTTATTTCAAGAGTGTTTGTATACAAAAACAGGGGTGTCATATTGATGCACTATAAGGCCCTGGTAAGGCAGCTTTTGGAGTATTGTGAGCAATTTTGGGCACCACCTCTGAGGAAGGATGTGCTGGCTCTGGAGAGGGTCCAGAGGAGGTTTATAAGAATGATCCCAGGAATGAGTATATTAACCTATGATGAGTTTTTGTTGGCAGTGGACCTGTACTTTCTGGAGTTTAGAAGAATGAGCGTGGACCTACAGAATAGTAAAAAGCTTGGATAAAGTGGATGTGGAGAGGATGTTTCCACTAGTGGGAGAGTCTAGGACTAGAGGTCATAGCCTCAGAATTAAAGGATGTTCTTTTAGGAAGGAGATGAGGATGGTGGTGGATCTGTTGAAATCAGAGGGTGGTGGATCTGTTGAATTATTTGCCACAGAAGACTGTGGAGGCCAAGTCAGTGGATATATTTTAAAGCAGAGATAGATAGACTCTTGATTAGTACATGTGTCAGGGGTTACGGGGAGAAGGCAGGAGAATGGGGTTTGGATGGAGAGATAGATCAGCCATGATTGAATGGTGGAGTAGACGATGGTCCAAATAGCCCAATTCAACTAGTCCTTATGACCTTTGACCTAATGACGGTGGGCCAAAGGGGCTGTTTCTGCGTTCTATTTCTAAACTAAGCTAAACTATGCTCAAGTTCAGGTGAGTTTATTGTCATGTGTCCCTGTATAGGACAATGAAATTCTTGCTTTGCTTAAGCACACAGAAAGTAGTAGGCATTTACTACAAAACAGATAAATGTGTCCATATACCATGATATAAATATATACACACATGAATAAATAAACTGGTAGTGCAAATAACAGAAAGTGGTTGCTAATAATCAGAGTTTTGTCAGAGCCAGGTTTAATAGCCTGATGGCTGTGGGGAAGTAGCTATTCCTGAACCTGGTTGTTGCAATCTTCAGGCTCCTGTAACTTCTACCTGAAGGTAGCAGGGAGATGAGTGTGTGGCCAGGATGGTGTGGGTCTTTGATGATACTGCCAGCCTTTTTGAGGCAGCGACTGCGATAAATCCCCTCGATGGAAGGAAGGTCAGAGCCGATGATGGACTGGGCAGTGTTTACTACTTTTTGTAGTCTTTTCCTCTCCAGGGCGCTCAAATTGCCGAACCAAGCCACGATGCAACCGGTCAGCATGCTCTTGACTGTGCACCTGTAGAAGTTAGAGAGAGTCTTCCTTGACAATCCGACTCTCCGTAATCTTCTCAGGATAGTTTCCTAAAATAAGTCATTATAGGATTTTTAGATTGTTTGAACTATCTGTGAAGAACAATGAAATAGAGCTCTATTTAAATTCTTCATATCACCCAGATTTAATTGAGGGAGTAGAAAAAACAATTTGCACAGTTAAGGAAGCATTGAACAAACATGTCATAGGAATTTGATTAAATACCAGCAGGAAACATCATTGTCCTTCAGCCTAAATGTGAAGGTAAGGTGTATAAATGTAGATCATGAAGATAAGGTGCAGTCCACATAATAATAACAATTGTATGCTGAAATGTGCTGGCGAGAAAGTGAGAAATAGTGGAGGTAAATTATTCTAAAAATGATCTCATTGGGGTTGGTCAACGATTAGGAGATTTTTAATTTTAGTTTAGTTCAGAGATATAGCGTGGAAACAAGCCCGTCAGCCCACCAAGTCCGCACCGACCAGCGATCCCTGCACATTAACACTACCCTGCACACACCAGGGACAATTTTACATTTATACCCAAGCCAATTAACCTACAAACCTGTTCAAAAAGGGTCTGAAGAAGGGTTTCGGCCCGAAACGTCGCCAGTCTGAAGAAGGGTTTCGGCCCGAAACGTCGCCTATTTCCTTCGCTCCATAGATGCTGCTGCACCCGCTGAGTTTCCCCAGCAATTTTGTGAACCTACAAACCTGTACGTCTTTGGAGTGTGGGAGGAAACCGAAGATCTCCGAGAAAAACCCACGCAGGTCACGGGGAGAACGTACAAACTCCGTACAGACAGCACCCGTAGTCAGGATCAAACGCGGGTCTCTGGTGCTGCATTGCAGTAGCTTTAGTTACGCCACCAGATTATTGATGAAGAATGTAGGATTGAAGATGTGACATTATTGTTCCACCACAATATTTCTGATAAGATTTATGATAAAAAATACCAATGATGTGGATGATACTCTCATAACAGCAGCTCTATCTGACCTGTGGGTTCAGTACTGCCCTGAAGGACACTGAGTGACCGATGACTTGGTTAAATTTGTGAATTGGTTGATGTACTTTTTTTTCAAAAAAAAGGGTAGAAATTTAGTATATGTAATGATGTGTGGCATACGATGATTCATGTGTATTACTATGCACAAGGGCATTTAGAGTAGAACCCTCGAACAAGCTGGACACATTTTGTTTTCAGTAGACACAAGGAACTGCAGATGCGGGATTAAGTTCAAGTTCAAGTTCAAGTGAGTTTATTGTCATGTGTCCCTGTATAGGACAATGAAATTCTTGCTTTGCTTAAGCACACAGAAAAATAGTAAGGCAGTACAGTACTACAGCACAGATAAATGTGTCCATATACCATGATATAAATATATACACACATGAATAAATAAACTGTAAATAAAGTGCAAATAACAGAAAGTGGTTGTTAATAATAATCAGAGTTTTGTCCGAGCCAGGTTTAATAGCCTGATGGCTGAGGGGAAGTAGCTATTCCTGAACCTGGTTGTTGCAGTCTTCAGGCTCCTGTACCTTCTACCTGAAGGTAGCAGGGAGATGAGTGTGTGGCCAGGATGTTGTGGGTCTTTGATGATACTGCCAGCCTTTTTGAGGCAGCGACTGCGATAAATCCCCTCGATGGAAGGAAGGTCAGAGCCGATGATGGACTGGGCAGTGTTTACTACTTTTTGTAGTCTTTTCCTCTCCAGGGCGCTCAAATTTCCGAACCAAGCCACGATGCAACCGGTCAGCATGCTCTCTACTGTGCACCTGTAGAAGTTAGAGAGAGTCTTCCTTGACTCTCTCTAACTTCTGCAAAACAAATGCAAAGTTCTGGAGTAACTCAGTGGGCCAGGCAGCATCTCTGGAGAACACGGATATGCAACGTTTCGGGTCAGTACCCTTCTTCAGACTGACTATAAGATCAGAAAATGAAAAGTGACAGGAGCAGAATTAAGTTCCTGTCCCACTTAGGAAACCTGAACGGAAAGCTCGGGAGACTTTGAGCCCCTCCCAAGGTTTCCGTGCGGTTCCCGGAGGTTACAGGTGGTTGCCGGAGGTTCCAAGTAGTGGAAGCAGGTAGGGAGACTGACAAAAACCTCTGGGAACCGCACGGAAACCTTGGGTGGGGCGCAAAGTCTCCAGTTTCCGTTCAGGTTTCCTAAGGGGGACAGGGGCATTAGGCCATTAGCCCCATCAAGTCTACTCCACCATTCAATTATGGCTGATCTATCTCTCCCTCCCAGCCCCAGTCTCCTGCCTATTCCCCATAATCTCTGATACCCATACTAATCAAGAATCTATCTTTCTCTCCCTTAAATATATCCATTGAAGGCCTCCACAGCCTTCTTTGGCAAATAATTCCTCACATTCACCACCAACC
This sequence comes from Amblyraja radiata, assembly GCF_010909765.2. Taxonomy (NCBI): domain Eukaryota; kingdom Metazoa; phylum Chordata; class Chondrichthyes; order Rajiformes; family Rajidae; genus Amblyraja; species Amblyraja radiata. The sequence continues at coordinate 58,076,941 of NC_045966.1, forward strand.
AAAGAAATTCCTCCTCATCTCCTTCCTAAAAGAACATCCTTTAATTTTGAGGCTGTAACCTCTAGGCCTAAACTGTCCCGCTAGTGGAAACATCCTCTCCACATCCACTCTATCCAAGTTTTTCATTATTCAGTATGTTTCAATGAGGTTCCCCCTCATTCATCTAAACCTCAGCAAATACAAGCCCCAGTGCTGTCAAACACTCTAGTAGGGGACACACAACTGGAAGAGAGGTGGGGGCACAGGATAAAGTCTGGCAAATAATGGGTGGATACAGGTAAGGTGGTTTGATTGGCAGATGGGTGGACACAGGCCAGAGATGGGACGAAGGCAAAGGGCTGTGAGATAAGGACAAAAGGTGAGGAGGCGTGAAATGTAAAACAAGAGGAAGGACTATTGGTGGAAGAGGAAAGGGTTGTTGTTGGTTAGTCACTTAAAATTGGAGAATTCAATGTTCATACCATTGGGTTTTAAACTACCCAAGCAAAGCATGAGGTGCTCTTCCCCAGCTTGCATGAGGTCTCATTCTGGCAGTGGAGAAGGCCCAGGGCTATGTGTGGCAATGGGAAGGGGAGTTAAAATGGTTAGCAACTGGGAGATCAAGCAGGCCGAGCACAAGTATTTGGCAAAACAGCTGACTAGTCTATGCTTGGTCACACTGATGTAAAGGAGGCCACATCAGGAGCAGTGACTACAGTACATTTGATTGTGCTGCGCATGCCCTTATGCCTCACATATATTAGTCTCTGGAAGTGGCGGCACTGCCTTGCAGCTCCGGCTCGCCTGCAGTCCGTTTGTCTTTTCTTTTTTTGTTTTCTTTTGTCCCGTTGTTACAGTTTATTTCAGTTTATTTAGTTGTGTGTGTGTGGGGGGGTGGGTGAAACATGATTTTTGACTTTGACTTTGGGACTTTTTGCCTTCCATCACAGTGAGGAGGTGTCTGGTGGACTCACTGTGGTGGATGTTAAACTGTGTTAAGTGTGTGTTTTGTTATTTATTCTATGTTATGACTGCACGCTAAACCATTTTGTTGCACTGAAAAGTGCAATGACAATAAAATTGAATCTAATCTAATCTAAGCTAATCTAATCTAATCTCACACTGGTCTAGCCCTTCCTTCTTGATTTATATGGATTTATGGGGAGAAGGCAAGATAATAGGGTTAGGAGGGAGAGATTGATCAGCCATGATTGAATGGCAGTTGACTTGATGGGCTGAATGGCCTAATTCTGTCCTATCACATGACCTTATGACCACACTTCCCTGTTAACATCACTAACTTCCTCGTTAAGCCACACCCTACATTTTATAACATGGTGACCTGATTTGTACATTGTATTCGAGTTGTGGTCTAACAATTGTATTGCAACTGTGTATTATAAAGTGTATTGGAGTCTGATGAAGTGTCAGGACCCAAAATGTCATCTATTCCTTTTCTCCAGAGATGCTGCTTGACCCATTGAGTTACTCCAGCATTTTGTGTCTATCCTAAGTGTATTACAAAGTTCGAGCTTGACACCTCTGACACACTGTGACATGACAAATGGACCAAAGCCTCATATATGACCTCTTAACCACCAAACATACCTGCCTTTATTCGTTAGCAAACTGTGGGCATGTACACTCTGTTTCTCTGAATTTCTTAACACAACCTTGTATGACCTCTCCAAATATATTGTTTCACACTTCTGAGGACTGCTTTTACTACGGAGGACTGCTATTTACTAGATTTCTCCACAACTAACTAGTCCTTAGAGATTTAACTGGAATCTAGAGATTAATATCTCACTTTCCATAACACAGCCTAAGTTCTTAGCGCTGATACAACTCATATCCATCCTCTATTGCAGCTGTGGTTTCCAATCTATGTGTACTTGGCAGCTTATTACTTTGATAGTTGTTAGCCATACTTCCCCTTTAAATATTTTAGCTGGCTAGGTTTTAATACTCACATTTCCAAAGTGCTAAACTGGGATCTGGCGCATAGAGATTAAATATGGATGTGTTTTTCTCTTGATCTCCCATAAATTTCCTGTTATCGGGTAAGATTGCCAGGGATGGGACATGAAATAATATGGGTAAAACACAGTCTCAGAACAGCAGCCCCCTAATGCACCTCACTGACAGTTCCATTTCCCACACCTACCATTCTTGCAGGCTCGTTGGGTAACACTGCCAATTTAGTGCCAATTAATATTGAGTTATGGGCAGTTATATGGATTTGTACCTATTAGGAAATGGGCTGAGAATGCCTGAGTGCATTTTACTTCATTCCTTTTACAGATGTCAGGCATTCAAGGGAGAATAGAGACTTTCACCTGGGCACTGCGAGCAATGTTCGACACTTCATATTGCCTGTGTTTTATTTGCAGTGCCGCTAATGTTGCAACGACACAAGTTTCAGTTTTTATCGCTCTAGACCCCTCAAGAGGAGGGCTTGTCTCATGAATGCCCAGCCCAATTGGTGGTGCAGTCGCATTCAGAAAGCTTTGTGGGGCTTCATTCCTTTCCTGCTCTGTGTTAGCTCATTCTGACCGGTGCTGGTGCTGGGCGGTTTCAGCAGGCGTCAGCGACTTCGAGTTTGAAAGAAAGGGGGAATATTACCCAGGATTACCAATTTTGATTTCTGTCCCATTATCCTCAGCTCTGCACAATGGGGTATTAGACGAGGTTGTGCACGCTTTGCCTTTGGCCAGTGAGTAGCCCAGTGCACACTAGTCTGGAAAGTTAATCGTCTGGAGTCGTGTTTCTGCAGGCATGCAGTTGGAGCGTTACCATCCGCAGAGCCTCGGGAGTTAGCGCAGGGAACACGGGATGAAATAAATGGAATAGACCAGGCTAAATATACAAGGAAAAGTCATCTGCTCTTCCTCCACTTAGGTCAGTGTCATGGAAGTCAGGAATAAATGCGTTCCCAGCGGAGCCCAACAGATTTGTACAGAGCACTCCTAATGGTAGTTAATTGATCTGTACTTTTAATACAGGTCTTTCTTTAATGCAGTCTGGCTCATTCCCATAACATGTGCCACAATAAGAGTCAACTAGCAAATACTTATGATGTCATCTCCTTTGCTGCGGTAATACTCTCCCTCTCCCTCTCTCTCCCCCTCCCCCCTCCCTCTCTCTCTCTCTCTCTCTCTCTCTCTCTCTCTCTCTCTCTCTCTCTCTCTCTCTCTCTCTCTCTCTCTCTCTCTCTCTCTCTCTCTCTCTCTCTCTCTCTCTCTCTCTCTCGCTCTCTCTCTCGCTCTCTCTCAACAAACAGCACGCTGCAAATGAATATTTATGGCCAATGAAATGAAAACAAATACTTTGAAGAGACTGTTGGTGCTTCTCATAGAACGACCAGACAGGAACTGGATGTCCCTGGGACCCTGGAAAACAGTCATAATAGTGAATATTACGAAGAGAATGAGATTGATGATCACAATGTTAGCAAGAATCTTTCAACAGTAAATTGGAAATAAACACAGCATTTCACGTGCTGTTAGTGGGGGTTTTAAATGGTATAACATTCTGTATACTCTGGATGCTGATAGCATTTGTTTATCAGATGACAAATGTACATGAAATGGCATTTAGCATGGTGCATGTTAATGTGTAGGCTGCCTGCACAACCAGGAAACTTCAAGTCTCCAGAGGTCAACTTCTTTCTGAAGTTTCCAGTCATGCACTGTAATGTTGCAGCACCAATGATTACAATCATATATGTTGGGAATAGCTTTGGGTAGAATGTTAACCTCACCACACAAATGCAAGCACATTGAATTGAACACAAATGATTGAAGGGAGCTAAAAACATTTTCCTTCTGCTTAGTCTGCCTCTGTTAGAACACAATCCACTTCACTCCTTTTATGAGCAGCAGACTCCCTGTAATAAAACTCAAAGCTCTGGAGGAACTCACCAAGTCAGGCAGCATCAGTAAAGGGAACATTCAGACAATGTTTCGGGTAGAGACCCTCCATGGATGGTATCTGACCTGCTGAGTTCCTCCAACTGTTCAAGGTTCCAGCATCTGCAGTTTCTTGTGCCATCAGACTTCTTATAATATTGCACATGGCAAGTTTGGTGGGGTATGCAGTGAGCTCTCTCATTTTAGCGACATTAGGCAATCCCGACTAAGGGTGCTGTCTGTACGGAGTTTGCACGTTCTCCCTGTGACCTGCGTGTGTTTTCTCCGAGATCGTCGGTTTCCTCCCACACTCCAAAGACGCACAGGTTTGTAGGCTAATTGGTTTGGTACAAGTGTAAATTGTCCCTAGTGGGTGTAGGATAATGTTAATGGGCGGTGATCGCTGGTCGGTGCGGACTTGGTGGGCTGAAGGGCCTGTTTCTGCACTGTATCTCTAAACTAAACTAAAGAAAGTGAACAGCTGCTAAATATGCTGTTTCTGTGTTGTATATTTTTATGATGGTATGACTTCAGAAGTTAAGTCATTGAGGTTATATCCCAGGAGTAGCTGTGGTCCTGGTCCTGGTACCTCCACAACTCTGTCATGGCTAATACTGTGAGCATGCTCAGCACAGCTGCTCCATAACTATACCAACTTGACCCCATTCATCTACGCTGTGAACCCCAAACCACCCAAAACCATCCAGAAATTGGATAGGCTGTGTTTATTCTCACTAGAGTAGAGGAGGCTGAAGTTTACAGTATTACCTTGTCGAGGTTTACAATATTACGAGGGTCATAGGTCGGGTAAATCGCCAGCATCTTTCTCCGGGCGCAGCATAGTCTAGAGGGAGAGGGCATGGTGAGAGGGGAGAAATTTAAAAGGAATTCTGAGTTGTGAGTTTTATCATCCAGGTTGGTGGCTATCTGGAACGAGCTGACAGAGGAGGTAATAGAGGCAGAGACCCGGGTTCGATCCCGACTACAGGTGCTGTCTGTATGGAGTTTGTACGTTCTCCCCGTGATCTGCGTGGGTTTTCTCCGAGAACTTCGGTTTCCTCCCACACTCCAAAGACGTACAGATTTGTAGGTTAATTGGCTTGTTTAATTGGCTTGATAAAAATGTTAAATTGTCCAAGTTGGCGATATGCAGAGTACTGCCCTGCCGACTACAACATTCAGAAGGTTCAGAAGGTATAAATGTAACATTTAAGAGGCAAGTTCACAAGTTATAGGAGTAGGATTAGGCCATTCGGCCCATCGAGTCAACTCCACCATTCAACCATGACTGATCTCTGCTTCCTAATCCCATTTTCCTGCCTTCTCCCCATAACCCTTGACACCCATTCTAATCAAGAATTTGTCTATCTCTGCCTTAAAAATATCCACTGACTTGGCCTCCACAGCCCTTTGTGGCAATGAGTTCCACAGATTAACTACCCTCTGACTAAAGAAGTTCCTCCTCACCTCCGTTCTTAAAGAGTGCCCTTTAATTCTGAGGCTATGACATGTAGTCCTAGACTCTCCCACCAGTAGAAACAACCTCTCCACATCCACTCTGTCTGTGCCTTTCATTATTCTGTAAGTTTCAATGAGGTTCCCCCTCAACCTTCAATGGGGACCCCCTCAACCGACATTGAGGGAGTGCACCGTAGGTTCACCAGTTCAATTCCCGGGATGGCGAAACTGTCATATGCTGAGAGAATGGAGCAGCTGGGCTTGTATACTCTGGAATTTAGAAGGATGAGAGGTTATCTTATTGAAACATATAAGATGATTAAGGGTTTGGACACGCTTGAGGCAGGAAACATGTTCCCGATGTTGGGGGAGTCCAGAACCAGGGGCCACAGTTTAAGAATAAAGGGGTAAAGCATTTAGAACGGAGACGAGGAAACACTTTTTCACACAGTTGTGAGTCTGTAGAATTCTCTGCTTCAGAGGGCGGTGGAGGCCGGTACTCTGGATACTTTCAAGAGAGAGCTTGATAAGGCTCCTAAATATAGGGGAGTCAGGGGATATGGGGAGAAGGCAGGAACGGGGTACTGATTGTGGATGATCACCCATGATCACATTGAATGATGGTACTGGCTCGAAGGGCCGAATGTCCTACTCCTGCACCTATTGTCTATTGTCTATTTGGACAAGTACTTGGATAGAAGACATAGAGGGACATGGGTCTAATGCAGACACATGGGATTTGCCTAGACAGGCATTATGGTCGCATGAAAGGGCACATTTCTATGCTGTATGATTCCATGATACCACAATCCTATGATTAACTCTGCCTGTGTCCCGACCTCTGCTAACTTTGGAGTCAACTCTTGATTTTTATTTAGTCGCAGACCCAGAAAAGCAACATATTGGCGTAAAACATTCACCCTTGTTTGCAAATGACCTCATTTCCCACCACCCTTGTAACCTCCTCCAGCCTTGCAAACCTCTGCGATATTTATTCTGGCATCAAGCTCTTTCCTGACTATTACCGTTCTGCCACTGGCAGCTGTGCGTTCAGCTGCCAAATCCAAAGATGAGGAATTCCTTCCCTATTCACTATCCCCTATTTCTTCCGCTTTCCTCCCTTCAAAAGCACTACCTCCATGTCCAAGTTCTTGGTCAGTCACCATCTGTAGCTGCGTGTTGAATCTTATTTGATTCTGCCCCTGCGTTTGATTAGTTTGATATGCTAAAGTTGCTGTTGTTGCTATTAGCGGCACAGTGTTTAAATGGCCCATCTCCTTGAGGTGACAACATGTCCCAAAGTGGTGCAGAAATCTGACCTGCTTAAGTATTCCCTCTGAGGACCAGGTCTAAATGGCCGCATACTGAGGTCAATTAAAGGATAATTGCTGTTGCTGATTGACATTTGTTGGTTTAAAATACTCTGAAGCATGAACAGGACCTTCCACATTACTCTTGAGACTGAGCTAAAGGTTTAATGGCCTTCTATTGCTCTGGGCATGCACCAAATTGGAAAGTTCAGCAAGAAAGCAGCAGGGAATTACTTGGCGACCTACTGCTCCGAACCTTATCTGCAGTCTTTCTGTTTTGTTGGTCATGAACAGTACGTGAACTTATTGGATATAGATTTGAAACATCCATTACATTCAGAAATATGTCTGGCAATTTGTGGAGTTAAAGATAGCACAGCAGGGCAGCAGTTAGTTCGTACTGTAGCTCCAGTGACCCAGGTTCAATTATGACCTCTGGCTGTGTGGACTTTGTACAATCTCAGTGTGGCTCAAGGTTTTCCCCCAACTGCTCTTCTTCTGTCCACATCCCAGCGCAATAAGGGCAGCTAGGTTAATTGGCCATTATAAATTGTTCCTAACTGTAGGCCAAAAGGCAAAATGAATGAAAGGGAGTTGATCATCGCGAGAATGAATTCCAGGTATAAGTGGAAATAGGAAGAATGGGAATGAGACTAATGCCACTGATCCCCAGGAATTAGCATTAACCTAATGGCCTGAATCCTCCTATATCAGTTCAAGGCTGTTATAGTATCAGGACAGCCATCCAACATGGTAGTTACTGTAATGACTGATAAGAGTTGCCTTTCTTTCCACTAGGAAGGTGGTGGATCAGCATAGCAGATGCCAAGTTGACTGTTTCCCAGCTATTTACAATATACATCAATGATTTGGATGAAGGGATTCAAAGTAACATTAGCAAATTTGCAGATGACACAAAGCTGGGTGGCAGTGTGAACTGTGAGGAGGATGCTATGAGAATGCAGGGTGACTTGGACAGGTTGGGGGAGTGGGCAGATGCATGGCAGATGAAGTTTAATGCGGATAACAGAGCCCTAGTGAGACCACACCTGGAGTATTGTGTGCAGTTTTGGTCCCCTAATTTGAGGAAGGACATTCTTGCTATTGAGGGAGTTTACAAGGTTAATTCCCGGGATGGCGGGACTGTCATATGCTGAGAGAATGGAGCAGTTGGGCTTGTACACTCTGGAGTTTAGAAGGATGAGAGGAAATCTCATTGAAACATATAGGATTGTTAAGGGCTTGGACACGCTAGAGGCAGGAAACATGTTCCCGATGTTGGGGGAGTCCTGAACCAGGGGCCACAGTTTAAGAATAAGGAGTAAGCCATTTAGAATGGAGACGAGGAAACACTTTTTCTCACAGAGTGGTGAGACTGTGGAATTCTCTGCCTCAGAGGGTGGTGGAGGCAGGTTCTCTGGATGCTTTTAAGAGAGAGCTAGATAAGGCTCTTAAAAATAGCAGAGCCAGGGGATATGGGGAGAAGGCAGGAACGGGGTACTGATTGGGGATGATCAGCCATGATCACATTGAATGGCGGCGCTGGCTCGAAGGGCCAAATGGCCTACTCCTGCGCCTATTGTCTATTGTCTATTGACTATCCTCCATTTGTGTACTCGGTGATGAAAGTGACATCCTCCCCCTCTACCTCATCATCACCTGCACAGGTGGATGGCTGAGTGAGACCCTGACCTGGGTCTCTCTTCCAGTTTGAGAGCCCTGGTGTGAATGGGGTTATGAAGTGAATCTACAAGGCTTAATGCGAATGTGAGTGGTGTATTCTCCACTTACTGGATGGGCCCCATTTCCAACACCACTCAGAAGCTCCAGAACAAAGCCACCCATTTTATTACCATGAGATCTGCTCCTTCAAGCATTCACTGCTTTTGTTGATGCTGGATGGTATATGTCTGCATGACACACAGAAGCAACCTCATCAACATCACACAAACCCATTCCTGCAATGACCTTGAAGACCAAGTCACATGCAACACTATCACTCTGCAGTTCCTCAAAGTCTCGGAAATGTACCAATATTCCTCCATCGGACCATAGAAAGCATCTTATTGGCCACATCACAGCAAGATTTGCCTTCTGCTCTGTCCAAGGCCGTATGAAATTATAGAGAGTTGTGGAGCTAGCCCAATCTATCACAAACTAGCTTCCCCCCCACCCTCCCTCCAACTCCCTCTCCACTTCACGTAGCCTCGGGAATGCAGCCAATATATTAATGGACTACTCACACCCCAGTTATTCCCTCTCCTCTCCCTTCCTGTTAGACACAAGATACAAAAACGTGAAAGCATGTAGCATTGGATTCCAAAACAAGTTCTTCGTCGCTTTGTCAAGCTCTTCAATGGACTTTGCCGCAGAAGGCTGTGGAGGCCAAGTCAGTGGATATATTTAAGGCAGAGATAGATAGATTCTGGATTAGTGTCAGGGGTTATTGGGGGAATGGGGTGAGGAGGGAGAGATGGATCAACCATGATTGAATGGAAGAGTAGAATTTATGGGCTGAATGGCCTAATTCTGCTCCTATCACCTATGAACTCATGATCTTATGATCTAATGACCAGTTATGCTAGGGTCAAATACCTGATTTTCCTGTTTACCACTTTGCAAGGCTTGCACTTTGTTTTCCTTCTCCATTATCATTGCACTCTGTTCCCTTCCTCTTTTTGCGCTACCTGGCGTATTTATGGATGGTACACTCAGTCAGATAACGTGCAACACAGTTTTTCACAGTCTCTCCACATATGTGGGAATAGTAAACCAAGACCAGATGGATATGAACTTCCGACCTTTACCATGTGGTTTAAAGCAGTTCAAGAAACTGGCTAGCCACCAACTTCTCAAGAGCAGCCAGGGATGAGCAATACATGTTGGCTTCTGGGGTGTAGTTACTTGTCAGGAAATGGAATTGGCAAGGCCCGTAAAACACCAGGGAGATAAATTACAGGAAGTGGGAATCCCTTTTAATATTCCAAAATATCATAAATATTGGCAAAGGTATTTGGAGAATGTGTCTTTTTTTCCCAGGAATATATTCATGGTGTATTTCAATTCCTGATGGAGAGGCAGTGGAGTTGAAATATTTGAAATCTTCAGTAGCTGTTCCTCAATTCTACACTGACCATGGTAGACTAGGTGGTCTCCTGTATAGGGCTTGAACAGATGACCATCTAACCAAGGGTAGACACAAAATGCTGGGTAATTCAGCGGGACAGGCATCATCTCTGGAGAGAAGGAATGGGTGATGTTTTGGGTCGAGACCCTTCTTCAGTCTGAAGAAACGTCACCCATTCCTTCTCTCCAGAGATGCTGCCTGTCCCGTTGTGTTGTTTCTACCTTCGACTTAAACCAGCATCCGCAGTTCTTCCTTACCATCTAACCAAGGTTCAATCATTGCCAACTGCATTTGAGAGCAGCAGTTCCTGGGCCATGATTGAGGTGCTTATCTGAGTGTAGGGATGAACTATTCTAAAGGTTTTGGAGAAATGCAAATGGTCCTTTAATGAATGAGAGGAATTCCCAGAATTACAATTCGATGGATGATTGGAGACACTGGACGCATGGTGATGTGGAGTGAATGTTTGAGGGGATGGGTTTAGGAGGTCCAAGGGCCCTGAGAAGTAGATTAGGCAATATTTAAGATGGCCCCAAAAAATGTCTCTCTTGACCCCGATCAATTTCCCAAGTGTTCTGTTTTATCCCGATCTTCAGTCTTAACCCGACCTTAACCATTGCTTCTTTCAGTCTTCAGAACACTTCCTGTCACAATATGTTCTCCATCATCAGTAAGGTACTATTTCTAATTCATTCCTTGGCATGCTGTGACAGGAGGCAGGTACTTACATTCCCATAAACATCCTACCCTCACAAAATGATAAGATGTTTTTGCATTTTACAATTTTTTATTCAGAACAAAATTTTTTCATCCTCAAAATGGTTGACACTTGGAATCTCTGCCAGTGGATTCAATGCAGCAGCAGCAGCAGCAGCAGCAGCAGCATCCAAATGGTCCCTAAATATTATGTGGTGCTCTATGTAAACCTCTACACCTCCCACTTCCTCTCCAGAGCCCTCATGAGGTACAGTTCTTCAACTATGCTTTTGGTCATCCATATTAATTATCTCCATCTTTTGCTTGGCGTCCATATTTTCTATTATTACACCTCCATGAATCAACTTGGAGAACTTTGTTTTGCATTGAAAGCACAATATAAATGCAAGCTGTTGCTGAGGGGCTTCTCGTGATTTACACGGGTAATGTCTTAAGCGTAAATTGTCTGGGGAATTGGTTGCGATTGTGTGAAGTACCATGGATGAATTATCATTGCAGATAAAAAACAAGCAACTGAAGTGTGCTTCAGCATCAAGGAAAGCAGTGAGAATGTCAAATTAGTCCGTCCAAGCAACCCCTTGAAAAAGTCTGCAATCTTGTTTATCTATGAGTAAATCAAAAGATAAATAAATGGGGAAAGCTGTAATAAAAAACAGGCAATAAAAAACTGTTTTTGCAAACTTAAGTTGATAAACAAAATCAATATTAAAAAATTGAAAAAAATAGATTTACAGCACTGATATACAGAGATTCTTGGGCTCCATAGCTTCATGAAAGTGGCAATTCAAGAAGATAGAGTGGTGATAAAGGTGGATGGTATGCTTGCTTTCATGGTGTTGAGGCAATTGAGTACAAGAGTCAGGAGGTCATGTTGCAGCCTTTATAGGACCTTGGTCATACTGTATTTGGAGAATTGTATGCAGTTCTGGTCACTCCATTTCAGGAAGGCTGTCGAGCTTTGGAGAGGATGATGAAGAGGTTTGCCAGACTGCTGCCTGGATATGAGAGTATTAGCCAGAAGGAGTGGTAGCAGAAACTTGGATTGTTTTCTCTGGAGCATCAGATGCCGTTGGGAGACCTGACCGAAGTGTATGAAGTTATGAGAGGCATTGATAGGGTAGACAGTCAGAACCCTTTTAACAGGGTGAAAATGTCAAAGTCTAGAGTGCGTGGCTTTAAGGTCAGAGGGGAAAAGTTTAATAGGCATGTGGATATGCAGAGTATAGAGGGACATGGGGATCATATGCAGGCAGCGGAGATTGGTTTAACTTTGCGTCATGTTACAGTCATTGTGAACTGAAGAACAAGTTCTGTACTGATTCTAGGTACACATAGATCTTAAGGGGCTGTCCCACTTGGGCGGCCTAATTGGCGAGTTTTAAAGAGTTTTTTAAAAATGACCTGTTGAAGACCTCCTTCGACTATGTAGAAGACCTCCTTCGACCTCCTTCGACTATGTTGAAGACTAGCTTCGACTAGCTATGACTAGCTACGACTAACTTCGGGACAATTGAACGCCGAACAGTGAAGATCTCCTTCGACCTCCCTTCGATCTCCCTTCGACCTCCCTTCGACTATGATGAAGACTATGTACGACTATCTTCGACTACCTTCGACTACCCTCGATTACCTACGACTAACATGCCGACCTACTACGACCTACTACGACTAAACCTACAAGTAAAAAAGTATCGATTTTTTCCATGGCGACCTTTTTTTACTCGTGGGCATTTTTTAACATATTGAAAAAAACGCCGATTCCTAGCTGAGGCCTCGAGTAGGCGGAGACCACTCTCGAGCATGAAGGAGAGTTACAAGACCTCCTACGACCTCGTGTGAACCATGCTGCAAGTATGAGTCGAGGGCAAACTCGCCAGAACTCGCGGATTATGTCACCCAAGTGGGGCAGGCCCTTTAGTATCCAAGGAAGAGATTCAGGTGAGATACTTTATCAAAACTGACCTCATTGGGAAGGTCAGGCTAAAAACAATCATTTTACTATTATATCGAAACATAATATGCTGGCCAATTTGAAGGGTGGCCAATGATGCAGCTGTGTTTGAGAAAGGCTGCAAGAAACAGCCTGAGAACTATAGACCAGCAAGTCTGTGATAGACACAAAGTCGGGACAGGCAGCATCTCTGGAGAGAAGGAATGGGTGAACTTTGGGTCGAAACCCTTCTTCAGAGGCAAGTTACTGAAGAGTATTCTTAGGTGTAAGATATAGAAGCATTTGGAAAGACAGGCTGATTGCTGATGTGGGAGATCGAATCTTACAGATCTGATTTGAGTTTTTTAAAGATGTAAGCAAAAAGGTTGACAAAAGGCAAAACTGTAGACGTCACCAATATGGACCAACAAGGCATTGATAAGGTTCTGCAAGGCAAGCAGTCTGGACAATTAGATCATATAGGATCCAGGGAGAGCCAGCTGACTGGATAGAGACGGGACAAGTCTGAAGAAGGGTCTTGATCTGAAAAGTCACCCATCCCTTCTCTCCAGAGATGCTGCCTGTCCTGCTGAGTTACTCCAGCATTTTGTGTGTATGACTGGATAGAGAATTTGGCTTCATGGAAGGAAGAAGAGGTTGATGGTGGAAGGTTGTTTGTTGCAACTGGAGGCCTGTGACTAGTGTTGTGCCTCTAGGCACATTGCTGCATGTGGTTTATTATCAATGATTTGGATGAGTATGTAGAAGCATGATTAATAAATTTTCAGATGACTCTAAAGTGGGTAGTATTGTTGAAAGCGTGGATGGTGACAAAAAAATTACAGCAGGATCTTGATCAGTTGGGCAAGTAGGCTGAGGAATAGTTAATGAACTTTAATGTACATAAGTACAAGATGTTGCATTTTAGGAAATCAAACCAGGGTCGGACCATAGATACAAAATGCTGGAGTAACTCACTGGGACAGGCAGCATCTCTGGATAGAAGGAATGGGTGACGTTTTTGGGTCGAGACCCTTCTTCTGACTGACTGTTACTCCAGCATTTTGTGTCTATCTTCAGTTTAAACCAGCATCTGCAGTTCCTTCCTACACAGGGTAGGACAATTGCAGTTGATGGCAAGGCCCTGTTGGGGAATGGGGAATGGGGAATGTTGTGGAGCAGAGATCTAGGAGTGCAGGTACTTAATGTTTGAAAGATAGGGTTGTCAAGAAGGCTTTCGTTACATTCGCCTTCATCAGTCAGGGTACTGAGTGTAGAGGTTAGGATAGGATGTTACAGTTGTACAAGTCGTTGGTGAGGCCACATGAGATCATGGAGGGGAGTAGATAGGGTAAATGCATAGTATTTTACCCAGAATAGGGGTATCAAGATCCAGGCTACAGGTTTAAGGTGCGAGGGGAAAGGTTTATTAGGAACCTGAGTGGCAACTTTTGATGCAGAGGATGGTGGGTCTATGGAATTGAGCTGCCAGTGGAGGGAGCTGAGACAGGTACTATAACAACATTTAAAAGGCATTTGGGGAAGTACATTGATAGGAACGGTTTAGAGGGATATGGGGCAAATGCAGGTAGGTGGGACTAGTGTAGATGGGGCATCTTGGTCGACATAGACAAGTTAGGCTGAAGGGCTTGTATTCATGCTGTATGACTCTATGACTATATAATAATGCTCAAATTAAGTACATTACCATGCTAAGTATGCCATTGAAATGTCACTGAGTGGTGCCATGGTCAAATCCACAGTCTCTTTGAAGTCACTGAGTATTATTATGATAATTAAAATATAATTATGTCTGAAGAAGGGTCTCGACCCGAAATAACACCTATTCCTTTTCTCCAGAGATGTTGCCTGACCTGCTGAGTTACTCCAGCATTTTCTGTTTCTTTTAGAGAAAGAGGCCCTTCGGCCCTTCAGCCCTTCAGCCCATCGAGTGTGCACTGACCAGTGATCCCCGCACTTTAACATTATCTTACACAAGGGTCATTTTTTACATTTACACCAAGCCAATTAACCTACAAACTTGTACGTCTTTAGAGTGTGGGAGAAAACCAAAGTTCTCGGAGAAAGCCCACGCAGGTCACCGGGAGAACGTGCAAACTCTGTACAGATATGCACCCGTAGTCGGGATCAAATCCGGGTCTCTGGTGCTGTAAGCACTGTAAGGCAGAAACTCTGCTCCTGCGCCACCATGCCTATCATCCAGCTTCGGTGTAAACCAGCATCTGCAGTTCCTTCCTACCACATTATAATTATGATGTCAACATTCCCATCACTGCCATAGTTACAGTATGTTCAGAGTGCTTTCCTACCGGGGCAGGGTGTTGGTCATTAACCAACTCGTGGCCTCCATGCTCTGGTACAGATTTACCACATTGGTCCAATCAACCACCTTTGCTGGGATCATCCAGAAGAAGTTGGCGTACTTCTTCTGGGGCAACGGAAATCACTGGGTCTCTGCAGCGGTCCTGAGTTTCCCGATCGAGGAGGGCGGTCAGTCGCTGGTGTGCATTCGCACCTCAGGACCCTGCAGAGTAAGATACCTGTACTCAGGGCATCCTCCCAGGTGGCACGTGCTAGCGACACACTTTTTCCAGCAGGGCCACTGCCTTCAAGGAGGTTCACGGATCTCAATTGTGGGCATCAGCTGTGCTGTCCTGCTGGGGGATGCCCGGCTTCTACAGGGACTTGTTGAGAGTCTGAAACTTGGTTGCCGTTGACCGGGCCCCCCCTCTGCCGACAGAGTGCGACGGCCCGGGGGTGAGAGCAGCCGGTCCTTGTCCCGCCCCACCGGGTGTCGGGGGGGCTCAAACATGTGGAGTACTTGCTGCTCAACAAACCCCCGCTCAGCTGGAAGTATTCATCGGACCCAGGCGCCGTTATCCATCCCGGGAGCCGGTCCCACACAACTTGAGCCGCCTTTCCTCGACACCTTTCATCTCCCTCCGAGACGCAGGGAGGCATGTCCTGTAGAGGCTCCTCCTCCACACCCTGCACTTCCTCGCCCAGGTCCACTGTCTAGACATTAAGTGGAGGTCAGTGTTGCTAACCGGTCGCTAGGGGGGCCCCCTGGTGGGGGTTCCTCTATGCAGGGATTCTCCCCCTCTACATCGGGGACCTGGGGTGGAGGGTATTGCACCGAGGTGTTCCCTGCAACCTGTTTCTCTCGCGGTTCCCAGACTCGCCAGCCGCCTGCCACTGTTGCGGGCTGGAAGAGTCTGTGTACCACGTGTACATGGAGTGCGTGAGGCTGCAGCCACTGTTTCAATACCTAAAGGGGCCGCTCCTTACCTTCTGGCTGCATTTTTCACCCAACCATCCTCATCTTTGGACACCCTGTGCGTGGGGAGAGGGTAGGGCTGAGGATCTCCTGGTTGGGTTGCTCCTGGGCGTGGCCCAGCTGGCCATCCGCGAGTCACAGCGACAGGCTGTGACTCTGTGGGCTCTGCCTGAGCCGGCTGCCTGCCCCTTTTCCGGGGTAATGTCCGCGCCCGGGTGGTGTTAGAGAGGGACTAGGCTCTATCCACGGGCGTCCTGGGGGATTTCAGGGACCGCTGGGCACCGAGGGGTATTGAATACATCTTTGACAAGGAGTGTAATATAGTTATATAGTAGTTTATTTTGTTTATTTGTTTGTATTATGGTGGTGGGTTCTGTTTTGTTTTATTGTATTGTAAATATTATTTTTAATAATTGAATAAATATTTTCATTAAAATTTAAAAAAAAATAGTTTCAGTATGTTACTGCATTATGTCATTGTGATATCAATGGTCAGACCCTTTGATCGCCTGTTGGATCTTACACTTACTTTCTGCAATTGCACATTGAGGTTGCATTAGGAACATTAACAAATAATTTGCCAGTAATGAATGAGTTAAAATATTAACAAATTACAAAGCTAAAGTAAAATGATTTAGCTAATTCAATCAATTTCCAACAGCTGCACTAATTTGAACACAATGTGAGAATTGCATTTCACCTGTCCACCCAGATCTCCGATCCGTGTCTACACCACCAACATTTGTCATCTCCAATAAGCTTTGATGGGAATTGTTAGGGCTTTGTTAATGATCTTTCCATCCCACATGTTCTGTTGCCACTGACAAACTCTGACCAACTGCGGGAAAGAAATGTGCTAATGAACCGCTGACTCAGCTGGACTTCCAAACACGTAAAAAACGCGAATGAAAGGAAGTCTGCAAACTATCCTTTGTGCTTTATTCCACTGACCATGTGTTGCTATACACAGCAACAAACCCATCTGAATATCCTTTTTACAATGTTTGGGAGCTCTCCGTTACACATCTGTTATTGTTCTATTGCAAAATTATACAGCAAAATCTACGTGTCACATATCTTCTTAATAAAGTATTTCAAGAATGTTATTAACTTTATTTTTTTCTTGGATGAGCGTTTTGAAAGATTTTCTCTTGAACCTTTAAGAAATGAAGTATAAAAGTTGCTGTTTTCTCGTATAACACTTGGATGAACAATTGCCAAGACTCGGGAGTCAAATTACCTTCTCCTGGTGAATAATCACAACTTATTGAAGACATATTTTTAGGAAGATTATTTTTACTGAAGCTCAGTGCCACTCTTTCTCTTCTGAAGACATGAGATAAGCTCACAGGGTGGTGATCAGGACCAGGAATCTAGCACGTTTTGCCCTGTCACTACCTCGATCGAAGTTGAAGTTATTTAGTTCAGCCAACTGGTAATAAGAACTGTGGACCTCCCTTTTCTGAGTGACTTGGAGTCACAGTGGAGAGTAAAGCTATCCAAGGAGACACAGTATGTTATAGTGTGGTAGCCTTATGGGCCTGTCCCACTTAGGTGATTTTTTAGGTGACTACAGGCAACTAGGCTGCCACCACATGGTCCCCGGGGTGTCGCCTGTTTGGTCATGAATAGTCTTCTCAGTCGTCCAAGGAGCCGTAGCGTCTTTCTGGTCGCTGGTGGATTTTCAACATGTTGAAAATTTTTCGGCGACAGTGGCAACCGTGGGTTTGATGCCAATGAGCGTAGCGTGATGTAGGTGCTGTCATAGGTTGTGGTCAGATTAACGTAGGTTGTGGCCAGGTTAACGTAGGTTGTCGCCAGGTGACGTGGGTTGTCGCCAGGTGACGTGGGTTGTCGCCGGTACTGACTTCGGTGAATTCCATCGTCGTATTCGCCAGCAGTCGCCTAAAAAATCGCCGAAGTGGGACACACCCATAAGTCCAGTCGCCGGTTTATCGGTGACCTGATACGACTATGACAGTCGCCGGCAGTCACCTAAAAATAGCCCACGTGGGACAGGCCCATTATTAGTCACTGTAAGCAGACAGGTCTGTGCCACTGAAATAAATTCAAACACTTGAAATCCTTACTTGCACCATATTACTATGTTCTTAAAGTAGATTTCTCCATGAAACTTTGGTTAGTAAAAAGTGCACCAATTTATCAGATGCCGTATCAATAGTTTAGATTAGTTTAATTTTAGTTAAGAGATGCAGACCCTTCAGCCCACCGAGTCCACGCCGACCAGTGATCCCTGCACACTAACACATTCCTACACACACTAGGGACAATTTACAATTATACCAAGCCAATTAACCTACAAACCTGTAGTTCACTATTTCTTGAAGCAAATATATTTTGTGAAGGACCATAATTATTATAAAGTAGGCTTTGAACCATGCAATGTTTATACACAGCAGCAAACAAAAACAGCTGTTAAGGGGAAAGAGCATGAAATCGTATTCTGGATTGCACTGTGACTTAACAATTCAGGCTCAGAGGTTTATCAGCAAAGCCATTTTTCCTTCTTTCTGCTAGATAAATCAGACACATTCCATAGAGGACTGGTGAAGAACATCCAAAAATGCTTATGCTTACCACTTCATATTTGTAGAGCTGGTGGAATAAGTGCTTTCTGATGTCTCCTGCATTTGTAGTTTTTACAACAGCAAATGATAAAGAACTCACACCTTTATTAGTTTTCACCACCTCAGGGTATCTCAAGGCATATTACAGCCAAAAGAAAACTATTGAAGGGAGACTCCAGCAAAATAGAAAATTTCATTCAGTCTGAAGAAGGGGCTCGACCAGAAACGTCATCCATTCCTTCAATCCAGAGATGCTGCCTGAGTTGCTCCAGAATTTTGTGTCTATCTTTGGTGTAAAGCAAATCTGCAGTTCCTTCCAACATGTTTAGAAGCTGGGCCTTGTGCTTCGCTTGCTAAATGACACCCGTTCTACAATGAATGGTGAGAGGAACCAAGCCTGATGCAAGCTAAGGAACACCCTTCTCTTTCCCCAACTCCTCTCTTCCTTTTTGAGTTTTTTTTGAGATTGCGTGTGCACAAGCATCTGGTACACACAGATACTCTTGCTAAAGTTTGACATTTCAGCAAAGTGCCTTGAAGAGGAGGTTCTGACAACGATAAAGGGCATACTCCCTTCACTGTTTCTCCAGGCTGTGTTTTTAATTTAGGTTTCAAAAGCATCTGTAGATCCTGACCAAATAGCACTAATTACAGAACATAGAACAGTATAGCTCAAGAACAGGCCCTTCAGTCCTGTATGTGTCAAACATGATGCTAAGACCAATTCTTATCTACCTGCATATAATCCTTATCCTCCATTCTCTGCATATTGAAAGGTCTCTTAAATGCCGCTATCATATCTGCCTCAACCACCACCCCTGGCAGTGTGTGTCCAGCCACTCACATCCGTCTGTGTATAATACTTGCCCTGAGCATCTATACTATTACTAAAACTCTCATCTTGACCACTTCTGGTCTGTGTTGTAATTAAATTTGCGCAAAAACGATCCCCCATAGCGCTACGATTTTTTGGCCAACTTACTCACCATTCTCCTCTGCTACAAATCAAATAGGTTTTGTTCCGATCGGTGAAATAGTACAAAAGTTATGAAGGTTTAAAAAACGCCCCTTCCGGAACCTGCTGTCAATAACGTACGCAGCCCGCGGGGAGCGCGCAGCCTGTGGGCTGCTTCTGCGGAGACCAGCACGGTCAGCCGGAAGCTGCTGAGTTGAACTGGAAGCCTCTAAGTGAAGCCGGAGTGGGACTGAGATCTGCTGCGTGAGGCCGAATGCTGAAGGGGCGGGGTGAGCGCAGTGCGAGCAACGTCTGCTGCAACCACCCCCACCTCCCCACACCCCCCTTCCCCATTCCCCTCACCACCTCCCCGTCCCTCACCTCCCCTTTCCCACACACCCCTTTCCCCACACTCCCCCTCCCCCACCCCCACAACAACCCTCCTCCACCCCCCTGCCCACACCCCACTCCCCCACACTCCCCCTCCCCCACACTAGAGGATGGATACCAGAGGAGTTCCAACTAGGTAGTCAATGGTAAAACTGCCTCATTAAGTCTTCTGTTTTCTCAAGGCCAGTAGAGTCAGGGTGTCCCAGGGTTATAAATCATGGAAATCCTTTGCTCAACTTTCACAGGTCAGGTTGGGGGGGGGGGGGTCCCCCCGCCACGGGTACCATGTAATCCCGTGCTACCTGCTCCATGATCAGATAGTCGGCGACTAAACCGTCTCCCCCACCTGGTTTGCCAACAGCCATCCACACTTCAGTAGAAGTTGCGATCACTGTCATACATAGAATTGTCCGGAATGATGACAAAGCACACACACCAAAATCCTATACTTCCAGCGGCGGATGTCCGCAGGACTGGAGGACAGATGTGTGTGGTGCGTTCGTCACCGTTCACTTTGGAGACCAGCACCACTGCGCCGGTAATGGTTTCAACGATGATGATGAATGAACTTGCACACGCTGACCAAAATGTCCCATCTACACTAGATCCATCGGTCCGTGTTTGGCCAATATTCCTCTAAACCTTTCCTATCCATGTACCACCCCAAATATCTTTTCATTGTTATTATAGTAAAGCAATGTTTATGCCCCATCCCGAGCTGTGCAAGAGAAGATGATGTTGTCTTCAGGAGGGAACAGGGGAGGGAGAGAGGGACCCATAACAGATGACTAGGTCTGTCCACTTTTTCAGAGAAGCTCACAGCAGTCTTCTGGTGAGGTCCGGTGCTCATACAGGATGTGGGACTGACCTTGGGATGTTTCCTGATCATAGCACAAGCTGCCAATATTGATCTGTAATGTTGATTTATGGCTATTGTGTTTGCAGCAAGGTGGCCACTCTGCACAGGTGGCCTTCCAGCCAGTTTGCTCTGTTTTTGGTGTTGCTAAGAAACTGAAAGGAAGAATTACTGTATGCCTCGCTCCTCAGGGGAGGGAGACCTTATAACAACATCCATCCACATCTCCATTGCAACGAAGAAACAATGGGAGTGTCACAGTGCAGGAAGACTGCGTGCTGCCCCAGACAGGATGAAGCACACACAAATACCCTTGCTTCTATTGTTCCCCAAGAGAGAGGAAATTTCAGGGATGTGTCCTCTGGCTACTTTGCTCTCCCCCCCCACACCCCATTCTTACTAAACATGTAGAAATGTCTTGTTTATTTTTCACGGGGATTACTAGATGTGTAAGAAGGAAATGCAGATGCTGGTTTAAACCAAAGATAGACACAAAAAGCTGGAGTAACTCAGTGGGACAGGCAGCATCTCTAGAGAGAAGGAATGGGTGATGTTTTGATCGCGACCCTTCATCAGTCTGAAGAAGGGTCTCGATGCTAAACTAGATATTTCATTCCGTATTTCCAGTTTTTTTTGTATATCAAGGTTTCTCCATCGGTTTAGCGATTTCCTGGGCTGCACAACTGATTGGGTGTACGTTTCTTGCCGCCTTATCCCTACAGCCACATTCTGCGTGTTTGCCAGTGAGTTGGCAAGAGCTTAACTAAACTCATCCAGCAAAATCAGAAAAGGAAGATCTGTTATACAAGGAGATGTGTAATTATCCTTGGCAACTTTGGCAAGACTAAGATAAATGAGCGCACATGCTGAGAGTTCTCAGCTTTATCTCGCCAGGTGCTCAACACTACATATTTACAATCTTCCTGGTTTACAAGAAGCAGCAGTAACTTACATAGGTATAGCATCTTTCGTAACTTCAGGGCATCTTGAAGTAAAGCCAGTCACTGACATCCGAAGTGAAGTGTCTTGACCCGAAATCCACCTATTACTTTTCTCCAGAGATGCTGCCTGACCCGCTGAGTTACAGCAGCTTTTTGTGCTATATTTGGTTTAAACCAGCATCTACAATTCCTTCCTACACATCTGAAGTGTGGTCAGTGTTGTGGAAAAATGGTGCACTCAATTTGCAAACAATCGTAAACCATTGTGATATATTGACCAGATAATCTTTTGGTAATAGAAGAAACTGCAAAAGTTGGAATCTTGCAGAGAACCTAACATGCTGGAGTAACTCAACATGTCAGGCAGCATCTATGGAGTTCATGGATAGGTAACGTTTTGGGTCAGGGCCCTTCTTCAGAGACTGACATGAAACACCCGCTATCTATGACCTCCAGAGATGCTGCCTAACCATCTGAGACACCCCAGCACATTGTGTTCTACATAATCTTTTGGTGATTTTGCTTGAAGGGTAAATATTGGCCAGGATACTGGGGAGAATGTATTGTATCTCTCTGGGATTATTTACATTTTTAGTCCAGCATTAGTCTCCTCATGGCCTTCTCACATTTCTCATTATATTCATGTTTGGTGGGATATGGATCAAGCGCAGGCAGGTGGGACTAGTGTAGCTGGGACATGTTGGCTGGTGTGGGCAAGTTGGGCCAAAGGGCCTCTTTCCACATTGTATCAGTCTATGACTCTATGACTTTAATGGGTTGAGTCTGCACGGACTCCAAATGTAACCCTAACAGTCCTATTCCTCTGCTTTTTTGTTTGCACCCTATGTTCTTGCATGTGCCCACCATCACTAGCCAGATTTCTCACTGTCCACCTACACAAGGGGTAATTTATACTGACCAATTAATTTATCAACCTGTACATCTTTGGGTTTAGGAATAACCACCCGAAGGAAACACATGACGTCGAAGGTATAATGTGCAAACTCCACACATTCAGCACCAGAGATCAGGGTTAAAGCTGGAGCTCTGAGGAAGCTGTACGTTTAAGGGTATACTGTATAACCTTCAAGAAAAATTTATTCCTATGAAGAAAAAAAGGGGTAAGGGTAAGAACAGTCAGCCATGGCTCAGTAAAACTATAAAGGATAGTATTCGGCTGAAGGCAAGGGCATATAAGGTAGCCAGAGATAGTGGGAGGGTAGAGGATTGGGAAGCATTTAAAGGTCAGCAAAAAATAACTAAGAGATTAATTAAGACGGGGAAAATAGACTATGAAAGGAATTTAGCGAACAACATAAAAACTAATAGTAAGAGTTTTTATAGCTATATAAAAAGAAAAAGGGTGGCTAAGGTGAACGTTGGTCCATTGGAGGGTGAGACTGGAGAGTTGTTGGTGGGGAACATGGAAATGGCAAAGGCATTAAACGAGTATTTTGTATCAGTCTTCACCATAGAAGACACAAAAAATATTCCAACGCTGGATAAACAGGGGGCGGTAGGAATGGAGGAGCTAAATACTATTAAGATCACCAAGGAGGTGGTATTAGGGAAATTAATGAGACTGAAGGAGGATAAATCCCCTGGGCCTGATGGATTACATCCAAGGGTCTTGAGGGAGATAGCGGTGGGGATTGTGGATGCATTGGTGATAATTTTCCAAAACTCCCTGGAGGCAGGAACGGTCCCAGTGGATTGGAAAATGGCCAATGTAACACCTATATTTAAAAAAGGAAGTAAACAGAAGGCGGGTAACTATAGACCGGTTAGTCTAACATCGGTGGTGGGTAAAATGTTAGAGACAATTATTAAAGAAACACTAACGGGGCACTTGGATAAACATGACTTCATCGGACAGAACCAGCATGGTTTTGTGAAGGGGAAGTCCTGTTTAACGAATCTGCTCGAATTCTTTGAGGAAGTAACAACCCGGGTGGATAAAGGGGAACCGGTGGATGTGGTATACTTGGACTTCCAAAAGGCTTTTGACAAGGTGCCACATAAGAGACTATTGCTAAAAATAAAAAATTATGGGATTGGGGGTAATATATTAGCATGGGTAGAGGATTGGCTAACAAATAGGAAGCAGAGAGTGGGGATAAATGGTTCATACTCGGGATGGCAACCGGTAACTAGCGGGGTTCCGCAATGGTCGGTGCTGGGACCCCAGTTGTTCACAATTTATATAAATGATTTGGAGGAGGGAACCAAGTGTAATATATCAAAATTTGCGGACGATACAAAAATGGGAGGAAAAGTAGGGGATGAGGAGGATAGGAAGAGTCTGCAAAAGGATATAGATAAGCTAGGTGAGTGGGCAACAACTTGGCAGATGAAATTTAATACTAATAAATGTGAAGTCATTCACTTTGGGAAAAAAAATGATAGGGCAAGTTATTTTCTAAATGAGGAGGAGCTGCGTTGTAATGCAACGCAAAGGGATCTAGGGGTATTAGTACATGAATCACTAAAAGTTAGTATGCAGGTGCAGCAAGCAATCAGGAAGGCCAATGGAGTTTTGGCCTTTATTGCTAGGGGGATTGAGTATAAAAACACGGAGGTCTTGCTGCAGCTGTACACAGTATTAGTGAGACCACATTTGGAATACTGTGTACAGTTCTGGGGTCCATACTTAAGAAAGGATGTACTAGCCCTGGAGGCAGTGCAGCGAAGGTTTACAAGATTAATTCCTGCAATGAGGGGATTGACATATGAGGAAAGGTTAAGTAGGCTGGAACTCTACTCTTTGGAGTTTAGAAGAATGAGAGGCGATCTCATTGAAACATATAAGATCGTGAGGGGCCTTGATCGGGTGGATGCACCGAGGATGTTCCCAATGATCGGGGAAACTAGAACTAGGGGACATAGTTGCAGAATAAGGGGGGGCTCTTTTAAAACTGAGATGAGGAAGAACTTCTTCACCCAGAGGGTGGTTAATTTATGGAATTCACTGCCCCAGGGAGCAGTGGAAGCAGAAACTTTAAATATATTTAAGACTAAAATAGATGGTTTTTTAGCTGCCAAGGGGATAAGGGGCTACGGGGAGAGGGCAGGGATATGGACCTAGGTATGGTTAGTATAGTAAGACCTGAGTGATCTCCTGGACAAGTGTCGATCGCCTGGATTGGGGTCGGAGAGGAATTTCCCGGATTTTTTTCCCGAATTGGACCTGGGTTTTTATCCGGTTTTTTGCCTCCCCCAGGAGATCGCGAGGTTCTTGGGGTGGAGAGGGGTGATAGCGGTATAAAGGGGAGGGTAGTGTCTTGTGTTCTGTGTCTTGTGTCTACTGTTTGTGGGTAAGTGTGTCTGTTTAGTGTTCAGCCATGAGCGAATGGCGGTGCGGGCTCGACGGACCTGGTGGTCTACTCTCGCACCTACTTTCTATGTTTCTATGTTTCTATGTACTACCTGTGCCACTGTTCCCCGAGACTGTCCAGTCAACAGAATGGGGTTTGAACTCTTGACTTTCTGATTCAGAGGGAAATGTGCCACCAATGCATCATTCAAACTGGCTGTGCATGGTTGATGTTTCTCCTGTCCAGAATGTACCTGTCTGTTCCAGGTGAGTGTGTTCTATCTGAGAGTGCAGCTCTTTGTGCACCTGTACCACACACTGACTCAGCCTTAACTTTTGACTCTGACCTGAATGGTCCTTCATTCATTGGCAAAAATCTGCAAAAGTCTCACAATAACACGAGAAAATGGCCATGGTGACAACTACCCAAATACCCTCCTTCTTCCACTTCCATAGCCTCCAAAGGTTGGTCTGGTTATATAAGAACAAACGACAGAGGAGCAGGATTGAGTCTGCTCTGCCATTGACATGTTCACTTTGTTTTCCCCATCCTTCCCTGTTGACCAAAGACCTCTTCAACTCATCTCCAGAGTAGAACTGAACTATCCTTATCAGATAAATCCCGTTTATCTTATTCATCCACTTCATGTCTTTGCTGCAACTTAAATCTAACTTGTCTTTTCTCGTTCCCAGTTCTGACCAGAGCCTCAGAACTGAAGCATTGGTTGTGCTTTTCAAAAGTCCAATGGTAGTTATTGTCGCATGGATCTGGGTAGAGTGAACTTCCCCATTTGCCGATAGTTCAGTAAATGATGACTATACATAGTGTGGCATTGAGGATGATGCCAGGTTCAGCCTTAACCACACGTCACTCACGGTAGAGTGAAGTCACGTGATATGTTTTATTTACAATGACACAGGATGCTATCCCTCACAGCGGTTGGGGAGGGGAGGGGTGGGGGCGGTTGGGGAGGGGAGGGGTGGGGGCGGGGGGTTGTGGGGGAGGGGGGGCCGTGGGGGAGGGGGGGGTTGGTGGGAGGAGTTTGCGTGGGGGAGGGGGAACCTTCAAAACCTTTATAACTTTTGTACTATTTCACCGATCGGAAGAAAACTTATTTGAATTGCAGCAGAGGAGAATGGTGAGAAAGGTGGCAAAAAATCGTAGCGCTATGGGGGATCATTTTTGCGCAAATGTAATTACAACACAGACAGGATAAAATGAGAGTTTTAGTAATATATAGAAGATAGATAAGGGAATAACGTTTATTGCAAGGTAAAGCCAGCAAAGTCCGATCAAGGTACACAAAATTGCTGGGGAAACTCAGCGGGTGCAGCAGCATCTATGGAGCGAAGGAAATAGGCGACGTTTCGGGCCGAAACCCTTCTTCAGACTGATGGGGGGTGGGGGAAAGAAAGAAGGAAAAGGGGAGGAGGAGGAGGAGCCCGAGGGCGGGTGGATGGGAGGGTGGGAGGAGACAGCTAGAGGGTTAAGGAAGGGGAGGAGACAGCAAGGGCTAGCCAAATTGGGAGAATTCTATGTTAATGCCATAAGGACGCAAGGTCCCCAGACGGAATATGAGGTGCTGTTCCTCCAATTTCCGCTGTTGCTCACTCTGGCAATGGAGGAGACCCAGGACAGAGAGGTCGGATTGGGAATGGGAGGGGGAGTTGAAGTGCTGAGCCACCGGGAGGTCAGGTAGGTTATTGCGGAGGGGAATCCCCGTTCCCTGAAGAACGGGGACATTTCCGATGCACTGGGGAACGGGGATTCCCCTCCGCCACCATAGATGAGGCTCACACCAGGGTCTCATCCATACCCCGTAACACTGCTCTCTCTCCCCATCCCCGCACACGCAACAAGGGCAGAGTACCTATGGTCCTCACCTTTCACCCCACCAGCCGGCAAATACAACACATAATCCTCCGCCATTTCCGCCACCTCCAACGTGACCCCACCACTCGCCACATCTTCCCATCTCCCCCCATGTCTGCCTTCCGCAAAGACCGCTCCCTCCGCAACTCCCTCGTCAATTCTTCCCTTCCCTCCCGCACCACCCCCTCCCCGGGCACTTTCCGTTGCAACCGCAAGAAATGCAACACCTGTCCCTTCACCTCCCCCCTCGACTCCATCCAAGGTCCCAAGCAGTCGTTCCAGGTGCGACAAAGGTTCACCTGTAGCTCCTCCAACATCATCTACTGCATCCGCTGCTCTAGATGTCAGCTGATTTACATCGGTGAGACCAAGCGTAGGTTGGGCGATCGTTTCGCCGAACACCTCCGCTCAGTCCGCAATAACCTACCTGACCTCCCGGTGGCTCAGCACTTCAACTCCCCCTCCCATTCCCAATCCGACCTCTCTGTCCTGGGTCTCCTCCATTGCCAGAGTGAGCAACAGCGGAAATTGGAGGAACAGCACCTCATATTCCGTCTGGGGACCTTGCGTCCTTATGGCATTAACATAGAATTCTCCCAATTTGGCTAGCCCTTGCTGTCTCCTCCCCTTCCTTAACCCTCTAGCTGTCTCCTCCCACCCTCCCATCCGCCCGCCCTCGGGCTCCTCCTCCTCCTCCTCCCCTTTTCCTTCTTTCTTTCCCCCACCCCCCATCAGTCTGAAGAAGGGTTTCGGCCCGAAACGTCGCCTATTTCCTTCGCTCCATAGATGCTGCTGCACCCGCTGAGTTTCCCCAGCAATTTTGTGTACCTTCGATATTCCAGCATCTGCAGTTCCCTTTTGAACACAAAGTCCGATCAAGAATAGTCCGAGGGTCATCAACGCGGTAGATAGTTCAGCACTGCTCTCTGGTTGTTGCAGAATGATTCAGTTGCCTGATAACAGACAAACAACAGATAACGTTGTTTAAAATGCAGAGTCTTAACTTGGCCATAAAGGCCTGTTGTCTTAGCGGAGGCACTGGGTCAGATTTGCAGGGTCGGCCTGGCCAGATGATGTTGTTGGTGTCCTCCACCGCTACTCTGGCACACCGTCCTGCTGCAGGTCGCAACCGATCCACGTACTCGGCAAACTGGCGCGAGGCCTGATCTAACGCTCCAACATCGTGCACTGTGGGGACCTCCTGCAGCCAATCTCGGAGCATCGGAGTGCCTCCAAGGGAGGTAACGCCCCAGACCATTACCAGCACCATGGTTTACCTGCATCTACCACCGCAGCAGCCTGATCTGCTGAGTCCAGCATTATCTGGGGGTTTTACTTCAGATTTCCTGCATCAATTCCCCCAATTACATACAAAATAACAGTTCATCTAGTTTCAGGACTGCAGTCTTTCCGGAGCCTCAGCTTATCAGCTGAATTTTTATCATCAATGCCTTAGCTGCCTCTGGACTATTCAAATGTACAAATTACAGACCCCACATGTCACTCTTTATAAGCTGAATGTTATTAGGAACTCCCAATGTGTGCCTTGTTCACCCATTGTCCACCCAATGTTGTGGTGTTTATTTTCTAGGTCTACACAAAACATGTTTGTATAGACCATACAACAGAAGTCTTTAATGTTTCACTCAATGCTGGCAGCAAGACTAGTCACAATGGCTGCCCGCATACTGTCTGCCGACAGGATAAACTATATACAAAACATCTCCCTTTTGTCCTGTGCAATGCCACCTGCTGCACGGGAGGAGCAACGGGTCCTCCTACCCCACACAGTCCACCAAACATCACATATTTAATCACCAAACTCTCTAACATCTTCCCATTTACAATGCTCCTCCTCACTGCAATCTCATGCAGTTCTGTATCTCACTGAAACCGTCCCATCTCAAATCACTGTATTGAACTGTCAGCTTCGAGAGGTCTGGAATCTCCTCTCTGAATCTCCTCCACAATCTTTCTGCCATTGACATTATCCTTAAAACCTGGTTCAAACCAAACTTTGACCGCTTAACATCAATTTTTCAGAAGATAGTGCTTTTTTGAGGCACCTTGCGATACACTAATGATAGAGACTATTAATATTGTCAATGAATAGGCAAGCAAGCTTATATTCTCCTTTCAGATGTTGATTGACCTGGTGAGTAAAGATAGAAACATAGAACATAGAAACATAGAAAATAGGTGCAGGAGGAGGCCATTCGGCCCTTCGAGCCAGCACCACCATTCTTTGAGATCATGGCTGATCGTCCCCTATCAATAACCCGTGCCTGCCTTCTCTCCATATCACTTGACTCCACTAGGCCCTAGAGCTTTAACTCTCTCTTAAATCCATCCAGTGACTTGGCCTCCACTGCCCTCTGTAGCAGGGAATTCCATAAATTCACAATTCTCTGGGTGAAAACGTTTTTTCTCACCTCAGTCTTAAATGACCTCCCCTTTATTCTAAGACTGTGGCCCCTGCTTCTGGACTCGCCCAACATTGGGAAAACATTTCCTGTACCTAGCTTGTCCAGTCCTTTTATAATTTTATATGTTTCTATAAGATCACCCCTCATCCTTCTAAACTCCAGTGAAAACAAGCCTAGTCTTTTCAATCTTTCCTCATATGACAGTTATGCCATCCCAGGGATGGGCTCATAATGCTGGAATAACACAGGCAGCATCTCTGGAGATAAGGAATTAGTGATGTTTCGCTCTGTCCCACTGAGTTACTCCAGCATTTGTGTCTATCTTCGGTGTAAACCAGCATCTGCAGTTCCTTCCTACACATGGTGAGTCTAACTAGTTTTATTTCAGGTTTGTGGTTTATTTATCACACAGCAACAAACTTTCCATTTGTGCTTGAACCACAGTGAGAGTTTCTTGTTTAGAAGCACAACAGAGCCCTTTTAATACTCTGCAAATGCTTCATTTGTAAACAGTCAGAAATAAACTCGTCTATTTTGGTAACTGTTGAAGCATTTTGTTTATGCTGATGTGCACCTATATTTTAAGCATTGATCATAACTTGCAAGCTAATTGCTTTGTTACATACCTATATTGAGCTTTTCTTCTAATTAGGACACACACACATGTTTTATTTATATTTACAAGATAGTCCAGGAATTTTTGTCAATACAGAAGTCTATATTTATCACTAGAAACCGTTCTTACCAATGTTTCAAATCCAGTCGCAAATAAAAAGCATTTTACAAACATTGCAAGGGTGTGAAAAGTTGGTGTGTATATGTGTGGGGGTGAGGGGACAGGGCAGCTAAAACTAAAGGGCCTGTCCCACTGTACGAGCTAATTCAAGAGCTCTCCCGAATTAAAAAAAAAGGTAAAACTCACGGTAAGCACGTAGAATGTACGTTGCGGGAACGTCGGAGCTCGGAACACCTCTTAGCTGCTCTTAACGCTAACGGCGGGTACTCGGGGAAACGCGGTAAGCTCAGGAAGACTTGTGAAGATTTATCAACAGGTTGAAAAATGTCCACGAGAGCCCCCAAGTACCTACGAGCGGCCATTACCATAATTCTCCGAGTTCGAATCAGGGGAAACTCGGGAGAACTCTTGAATTAGCTCATACAGTGGGACAGCCCCATTAGGTGCTCGTAAAACATTTTAAAAAAAAATTTAAATCGTACTTTTGCTCTTTTTATAAGTTTCAAGTTAGTCTCCATTAAAAGTGAGTGGAAAGTAATGCGGCTTCAAGAAAGTATATTGTATCGGCAGCTTCTCACTGCAAGGTCACTGGGACTGTCCTAGTTTTACAAAGCGTGCTTTTGCCAAAAAAGAAAGTTGCTGCAAGGAGATTTGCTCCATGGAAAAAAAAGAGAGTCAGTCAGTCAGTCAGGCAGTCAGCTATGTGCACATCGTTGTCATCCAGCCACGATTAGAACAGAGTGGGGAGTGATGTCTTTCAGGGCATGGATTGCGTCCTCCTTTGAAATTAATCCTTTTCCTTGGGGGATTTTCATTTTATTTTTATTATGGTAACCATTCCTTCAGCTTGGCCTGTTTACTTTGAGACGTTGGCCAGCTTTGAAGTCAGGACAGGGTCCCTGGACACTGTGCTTTGTTGATTACCGTCCACCCATCAGACCCAGGTTTGCCACTTACATCCACGCCGGGCTTGAAGATTCATTGCTCACGCATATTCACAATTACGACCAACAGAATCCTGGAGAAAGAGTACAAATACATTTAGGTCTTACTGTACTGAAACGATGTGACATTGCGATCACCAAGCATGCTCCACAACAAAGATTGCGCGAGAGCTAATTGATAGGGAGTTCTGAGGAAACAATTTCTTGAGAGTGAAATTAATCTCTGCTGGAGCCACAAAGAACTGCAGTTGCTGGAATCTTGTGTAGAACACAAACAGGCTGAAGTAACTCAGTGAGCCAGGCAACATCTCTGGAAAACATGGATAGGTTTTGGGTTGGGTTCCTTTAGATTCATTATAGTGGAGGCGGGGGTGGGGAATGAAAAAGAGTTGCCGGGGTGCAGGGGGTTGGGGGGGGGGGGGGGGGGGTGTTGAGTGGGTGGACAAAGCATGGCTTAGAATAAAGGGGAGGCCATTTAAGACTGAGGTGAGAAAAAACGTTTTCACCCAGAGAGTTGTGAATTTGTGGAATTCCCTGCCACAGAGGGCAGTGGAGGCCAAATCACTGGATGGAGAGTTAGATCGAGTTCTAGGGGCTAGTGGAATCAAGGGATATGGGGAGAAGGCAGGCACGGGTTATTGATTGGGGACGATCAGCCATGATCGCAATGAATGGTGGTGCTGGCTCGAAGGGCCGAATGGCCTCCTCCTGCACCTAGTTTCTATGTTTCTATGTTTCTAAGTGATGTGGAATTGCTGAGATATTTGCTGTTTTGCTTGCTTCTCTTTTACATGGCTTCCATCTTTAGTTCATTCACATGATTGCATCATGTACTAAGGTTTACTTCACATTTGGTGGGTTAAATCCTCTCAGCAGTTGCTGCTTGGATGATGATAAACATTCCTCAGGTCTCTCAGGTCCACTTCTCCGACATCCACTGGCTGGAGAATCAGTGGTCTGTACCTGTTCCTGGTCCACATATCCCACTGCTAGTGGCTGGGTTATCTGCAAACTGAAGTGAAATTGAAATTGATATGGGTGCAAAGTATGGATTAAACAGTGGGAATTCTTTCTGACGTAATCCCTTGGGATTTAGAATGACTTGTAATTAGGCTGTTTCTCCGATTTCTGAGATGGCTGATGTGCCAAATGACACTAATTCTGCCATAGGTGGAAGGTGGCTGATAGCTTGGGCTATTGTGCGGTAGGCTTTTGTGCTAATCTGTGAGGTTGTGTGCTCCATAAACCATTTCATGTTGCAAGAGGCACAGACTCCATGAATACCATCCTGAATGTTCCTTCATTGGGCATTGACTGAAGATTCTCAGATCCACCGGGTGGCCCCAGCAATGGCTGCTTCGCCAACAGTCTGTCTGTCCCTTCCTTCTTTGTGTTTTAATAGTATGTATTAAATGTAGCTTGTTTTATGTGGGGGATGGTGGGGGGAGGGGGAGTTTGGTGGAAACCTTTTCGAATCTCTTACCTCGATGGAGATGCGATTTTGCCCCGTATCGTAGCTCCGTCCGTACTGCGGCTAACATCGAGGAGTTGGCGGCCTCGGCTGGAGACCTACTTTTGAGAGCTCCACTGTGGGGAGCCTACGGGACTTTAACATTACGGAGCCCGCGATCCCTTTGCCAGGGATCGATCTCGGAGTTCCAACCGTGGGTACTTGCGGACTTAACATCACAGAGCCCGCGGTCTCTGATCAGAGACCGACTTCGGGAAATCTAAGCCGCAGGAGTTTTGACCGCCCCGACGTGGGAGTTTAAATCGCCCCGACGCGGGAGCTTCGACCACCGGCTGCGAGAGCTTCCATTGCCCCCGAATGATCTGTATTTGATCACCCAGAATGATACATATGGCTATATGGTAATTCCCATATCACCATACCGTAATTGGTACATGTTACAATAAAAGACCTTTGAAAGCCTTTAATGTAATTTTCAATGGGCAACACATTGACGCAGTGGTTGAATTGCAGGCTTACAGAGCCAGAGACCTACGTTTGACCCTGACTACAGGTGATGTCTGTACTGAGTTTGTGCATTCTCCCTGTGACCGTGTGGGTTTTCTCTGGGTGCTCCAGTTTCCTCCAACACTCCAAAGACACACAGGTTTGTAGGATCAGTAAAATTGTAAATTGTCCCTAGGGTGTAGGATAGTGCTATGATATGGGGTGATTACTGGTTAGCCTAGACTCGGTGGGCCAAAGTGTCTTTTTCCCTGCTGTGTCTCTGAAGTCTAAAACCTACAGTATATAGAGAATATGAGGTACCAAGGTCTAAGCGGAAGCTCAGAGGGGATAGAGCCTTTTCTGTTGCTGCTCCGGCACTCTGGAACACCTTGCCGTTGCACATCAGACAGGTCCCCTCACTGTCCATCTTCAAATCCTCCCTAAAAACTCATTTTTATTCTCTGGCTTTCGACACTGGCTGAGACATTGCTCCTGTTCTTAGTGCTTTTAATGTCTTTTAATTTTTACTGTTTTTTAGCCCTTCGTTTTACGGTTTTTAATGGTTTGTAATAACTTTTTGTCCATGAGTTCTCATGTACAGCACTTTGTGGCAACTGCGGTTGTTTAAAGTGCTTTATAAATAAAGTTTATTTTTATTATTATTATTATATTCTTGAATCTTTTCATCTGTCCTCCTGGTAATCTCGTCCCATTACTGCGCTGGAATAGTGCAGCTGTTCAGGGAGTTTGGTGTTGAAGAAGCAATGAATATGACTGCCCAATTTAGCAGACTGAGTGTAACTATGGTCTTAATGTCTGACAGGCTGGCTGCAAGAAGAAACTAATGCTGTTTCAGGGGTGTCATAGGTTATGGGAGAAGGTAGGAGAATGGGATTGGGAGGGAGAGATAGATCAGCCATGATTGAATGGTGAAGTAGACTTGATGGGCCGAATGCCCTAATCATAATCATATTGATAATCATAATTTATTAGCCAAGTATGTTTTGCAACATACGAGGAATTTGATTTGCCATACAGTCACGCCAAAAAAGCAACAAGACACACAACTACATAAAAATTTGACATAAACATCCACCACAGCGGCTCCTCCCCATTCCCCACTGTGATGGAAGGCAATAAAGTCTTATCTTCTTTCTTCCTTTTCTCCCGTGGTTGGGGAGGTTGAACCAACTACAGTCGAGGCGATTGAAGCTCCGACAGTCGGTGATCGAAGCTCCCGCGATCGGGGCGGTCGAAACTCCCGCGGCTTGGAGCTCCCGAAGTCGGTTTCTAACCAGGGACGCAAGCACCACAATGTTAATTCTGCTCCTATCACTTTGATCTTTCATTTATACCTCCGGTGGATTGGAGGATTTGGCAGAGGCACCAATGGAGGTATCACTTCAGTGTTTTGAGGTGTAGTCAAAGTCTCGGAAACATACACGTCTGCTGTCCAAGAGACCATGAGAGTGATCTCGATTATTAACCAACCTTTTCCTAGGAATGTGCTGAAACGTTGAAGGTAATGGTGAATTTTGCAATCAATATCTCTATGTTTTCCAGGGACTTTTTTGGTTCATCATTGTTGGAGAGAGGTACTGAGCTGTGTGAGAAGGAACTGCAAATGCTGGTTTAAATCGAAGACAGACACAAAATGCTGGAGTAACAGCGGGACAGGCAGCATCTCTGGAGAGAAGGAATGGATAACGTTTCGGGTCGAGACCCTTCTTCAGACTTTATTTTCACTAACATCTCTCTAAACTGCCTTCCAGCTCCATATTATCAACACAATATGGGACATTTCATTTTGCGTTGCTTCAGATTGAATGAAAGAATCTTCCCATTTGCTTGTAACATTGGGAGCAGTAGGGATATAAGTAATTGATTACGGGCGCCTACCTCCGTTACAAATGATCTGAAGAAGCTGGTTACTTTCTTCATCTCGTGAGAAATATTTGCCATTTCCCCTCTTTTGAACACCACAAGGGGTGTTCAGAATCTTGAAAGCATTTGATAGCGTGAGTAAGACTGTTTCAATTTGCAGCGAGATCAATTTGAGAGACTTGGCACCT
Source organism: Amblyraja radiata (assembly GCF_010909765.2). Taxonomy (NCBI): domain Eukaryota; kingdom Metazoa; phylum Chordata; class Chondrichthyes; order Rajiformes; family Rajidae; genus Amblyraja; species Amblyraja radiata. Next base: position 58,111,722 of record NC_045966.1, read on the forward strand.
CGATATTGACCACTATTTTTTTTTTTCCCTTGTATTTTCCACTGTTCTTCTGAAATTGGTCATATCCAGTACCTTGTCTAAAGCGTCGTTCAATCTGCAGCAGTCTAGGTAAAGAATGGTGGTAACATTTGTGGGGATCGTAGATATCAATCAAGCCAAAACTAATTTGTTGATAATTAAAAAATGCATGATCTTCCAAGTGGACCATTGACTAGAGTTAGGTATTCCATTCCAAAGCAATTAGGAAAGATTTAACTTCCAGGCTGCAGATGTGGAAAATTGTTTTTTTTGGGGTCTTTGCCCGTTGGTGCAGGAAGTGGTCACAGGCAACATTTAAAGCTGGAGCAGATCAAAGTCAGCAGGGTAATGAGGTGGGAGGGGATATTCCAAGCTGAGTTTCTTGCTTCTGTTTCATCACAGTTACTCTGATGTACCTCAAATGCAAGGATTCCAACAGCATCTCATATTTTGTTTGGGCAGCTTACAACCCAGTGGTATGAATATTGATTTCTCTAACTTCAAGTAACCCCTGAATTCCCTCTTTCTCCATCCCTCCCCCACCCAAGTCACACCAGCTTTTCGTTCACACCTAGCAAACAGCTAACAATAGCCTGTTTCCTTTATCATTGTTACTTTTTGGGGATTTATTTCATTCATTTGTTCTATATTTCTCTACATCATCGTCTACATCTCTCGTTTCCCTTTCCCGTGACTTTCAGTCTGAAGAAGGGTCTCGACCCAAAACATCACCCATTCCCTCTCTCCAGAGATTAAAGATAGTCCGAGGGTCACCAATGAGGTAGATGAGAACTTCAGGACTGCACTCTAGTTGTGGTGAGAACATTATTTGTATCACGAGGGTGAATTATTTATGATGCAATTTGGATTGGGAACTAGAGAACCAACAAAAAGATACTTTGGAAATTTAGAAAAAGAGAACAAAACTGTCTTGCAAACAAAACAGTTGGGGAAACCATGTTTCTATATGAACTCCCCTTAGTAATCAGATACCATTAAATCTTAAGAACACCGTTTCACAGCAAGTGGCCATTGCAATTCACAAACAATCACTTATATTGACACTAGTGCAATAATACTCTATTGAATAATACACCTTAGCTTGCAGTATCAAAAATAAACTTAAAGTTAATAAAAATACTTTTATATTTCAAAACCCTGCATGGTAAAAAACATTGATATAGCGAGTTTGACACTCTCGAGCCTCTAACCTCCTTTTCCCCATTGACACAATTGTTTTTCTAATGGAATTTTGTACAATGCAAAGTTTATCAGGAATGCAACCATTCCATTATAGCAGAACTACCTGTCTGACACCACAAAGTAACATGTCTAATGCCCCTGTCCCACTTAAATGATGTTTTAGTTGACTACATGTGACTGGGCTGTTGGCACATGGTCATCGAGCTGTCGCCTGTACGGTCTTCTCAGTCGCTCAAAGAATCGTGGCGTTTTTCTGGTCGCCGCTGGATTTTGAAATGTTCAAAACTTTTCGGCGCCAGTCGGCGACAGTTGGCTTGTCGTAGATTGTCGTCAGGATGACATAGGTTGTCGCCAGGATGACGTAGGTTGTCGCCGGGTGCTGACTTTGGTGAATTCCATTGGCGACTATCTACGTCAACCTATGTCAACCAGCGACAGGTACCGGTGACTGAATTGTCTTACCTTGTCGTAGATTGTCGTGGGTGGACGTAGGTTGTCGTAGGTGCGGTCGTAGGTGGACGTGCTAATGGGTCGCCGGTTGTCGGTAGCTTGCTGTAGCTTGACGTCGGCTAGGTGGTAGGTTGTTGTAGACATTGTCGTAGACATTGTCGTGGTGGGGTGGGGGGGGGGGGGTCCAGTCGCAAGTTTTTGGGCGACCTGCTACGACTATGACAGTCGCCGGCAGTCGCCGAAAACATCGCCTAAGTGGGACAGCCCATTACACCATCCAATCAAAAAAAGTTAGCCATTATTTTATTGAAAACATTGTGACCTTGTTAGCTTTTGCATTGACTGGTGTACATTGACTCATAACTTCACCATTATATACAACATAAAATAATATTTATATCATGAGCACTGCTAATATTAAATCTCAGCAACTAGGATTGCTTTTAAAGTAGGGAATGGTCCTTGTATGATTCACAGGAATGATATTAAGCAACATTTAATATAGACCCCCCCCCCCCCCCAGTAAGATGTATTAGGGCAGGAGCTATGGAGGGAAAGAGAGGTAGGGAGTCAGAGAGGCTTCAGTGGTGAGGTGTTTAGTTTAGTTTATTGTCACATGTGCTGAGGGTGGGAAGGGGCCGCCAAGTGCTCGATGCTGAAATAAATATCAATGATGCATCAATAGAGATGTGCAGAGATGTCAGAGATCTGTAGAGGTGAGATAACTGCAGTAGAGTGAGGTGAGGACAGAGTGGTGAAAGCCACTCGGGCTTTGCTGGAGCAGCAGTCAACCTGGGTGAGTGAGTCTGAGGGTAGTGGATGATTGGGACCTGGTGTGCATTAGGATATGATGATATACAGTGTTCCAGTTTCCAACAGTAAGGTTGGAGTGGAGACAGGTAGTGTCATAAACATGAAGTAGACAAAGTGATGGAGCTGATGGGCACATTTCCACTCTTTTCCCTGGGGCCAGCCATCTATACGCAGCTCTGATGGATATTTTTAAGGCAGAGATAGATAGATTCTTGTTTAGTATGGGGAGAAGGTAGGAGAATGGGGTTAGGAGGGAGAGATAGATCAGCCATTATTCAATGGCAGAGTAGGCTTGAAGGGCTGAATGGCTTAATTCTACTCCTATCACATATGACCTTATGACCCAATTGGATAATGTGGGTGGATAATGTAGATCAGTGTGTTTCCTCTGTGGACATCAGTGTACACACTGTAAAGTGCAAACATTGAGCCCTACGGGAGTGTAATGAAACCTGATATAGACCAGCAAGACTGGTGACCTATGATGAGTCTAAATGGCTCAGCAAGATTTATGATGGAAGCTGGATACAAAGATCAACTATTCCTCCACTGGATGATGTTCCCACTAGTGGGAGAGTCTAGGGCTAGAGATCATAGCCTTAGAATTAAAGGATGTACTTTTAGGAAGGAGCTGAGTAGGAATTTATTTATTCAGTCGGTGGTGAATCTGTGGAATTATCTGCCTCAGAAGGCTATGGAGGTCAAGTCAATGGATATTTTTAAGGCAGAGATAGATTCTTAATTAGTACGAGTCTCAGGGGTTATGGGGAGAAGGCAGGAGAATGGGGTTAGGAAGGAGAGATAGATCAGCTATGATTGAATGGAAGAGCAGATGATGGGCCGAATGGCCTAATTCTGCTATCTATCATGATCTTATGATCTTAAGATATGGCTGCAGGTACATCACCATGAACTTAAGTCTCATGTAAGAAAATCAACAGCTTGAAAGCATTTGGATAGTGGCTAGATGATTTTATGTGAATGGATGCAATTTATTTGAATGAGATACTAGGAACTATATTCATTTATTATTGAATTACATGGATTAGCATGTTTTCTGACACTAGTTTAAAGGTAGAGTGATGTAACCCTGATAAAAGCACTGCTATGAAACTATGATAAGATTTATATATATGTTGGTGAAGTTTAAATTTTAAATGTGATATTAGATATAACATTTCACATAGGAAGTTCTAGTCCAATTATTTTTTTCTGATGAATGTCACCTATTCCTTTTCTCCAGAGATGCTGCCTGACCCGCTGAGTTACTCCAGGTTTTTGTGTCTATCTTCAGTGTAAACCAGCATCTGCAGTTCCTTCTTACACATTTTGTGTCTGATTTTTCCAATTCGTCCATGAAGTTGATGGTGACTTCCTGTTGGGCTGGTGACGGGGAACTGAGATGAATGTGTCTGACAGAATAATGAGATGATAAAACATCATTACTACCAAGTAGATGTAAGCTCCGAGGAATTACTGTTCAATCACACTTTTGCTACTATTTGTTAACTTTGGGTACCAGATCAATACATTTCTTCTGGTCTCTTCACTTAAAGAAATGTGGTGACCTGAATTGTGTAACAAGATGTGACAAGTTATGTGCCATGTCTGGACTGAGATATGCACTGAGTTTGGAGCCTGTCATCTATTGTCATGGAATCATGGTGTTGTAAACACAGTGGCACGGTGGCACAGTGGTAGAGTTGCTACCTTACAGCGCCAGAGACCCAGGTTCGATCCCGACAAGGGTACTGTCTGTACAGAGTTTGTACGTTCTCACCGTGACCCGCGTGGGATTTTTCCTAGAATATTCTGTTTCCTCCCACATTCCAAAGATGTACAGGTTTGTGGGTTAATTGGCTTGGTATAAATGTAAATTGTCCTTAGTGTATGTAGGATAGTATTAGCGTGCGGGGATCGCCAGTCGGTGCGGACTCGATGGGCCAAAGGGCCTATTTCCGCGCTGAATCTCTAAACAAAATTAAAATTTAGAACTCATTGAGGCTAAGGTACAACAAGAAAATGAAGACTTAAAGAACAGATGGTGGATGGAATGAGTGCAGGAGATTTAGAACTAGTTGATGACTACAACAAGATTGGATTCTTCAGCACATCAAAACTATTTTAGACAAAGAGACCAACTGATCGGAAGAACCATGCCAGATGGAATTTAACATGGAGGACTTCACATGTGCATCTGAGAATGGCAGGGTGCAGCAAGGGAAAGGAGGCTGAGGGCTCAGCTCAGGGAAACCAGTGTGGAGTAAGGCAAGTCCAACAGAGAGGAGGAAATTGGTTGCAGAGCAGGTACGTCATCAGGAGGAAGCAGTGAGATGAGTAAGGGCAGTAGCTCAGGTTAAGCAGGGACAGTGGATGAACTGGGAAAGTGTAGAAAAGAGGTGGCTTAGCTGGAGGGACCTGTGGGCAATGGAGGTGGGTCATGTAAGTTTCCTTATAAGGGCTATTTATGGTGTGTTTTCATCACCGCAGAACCTCAAACAATGGGGACCTGGCATGTCCCTTGTGTTCAGAGGTGGCAACATTGAGGCATATTTTATCAGCATGTAGGACTAGTCTTTCTCAGGGTCGGCATACTTGGTGGCATGACCTGGTCTTGAAGTGCATGGCTGCAGCAATTTAGAGGAGGAGAATATAGGTGAATTCAGTAGACATCAGGACTGGGAGTGATCTTTTCTCCGGGGGATCAGGCATCAGGACTTTTTTTTGCTCAAGATTCCAGCATCGGCAATCTCTTATGTCTCCTTCAGCAAATGAACAGACAGCACCCGTGGTTAGGGTCGAACCTGGGTGTCTGGCGCTGTAAGGCAGCATCTCTATCGTTGTGTCACTGTGCCACCCTGACTGTCACTGCACTAATAGACATTCATCCTGTGATTGCACACTCTAAACTGCACACTCTGCAGAATCACTGCACCTGTGGATCATGGCACACAAATTAATGACTTTGGTATTATTAAATAGGAAGATAAATATGTAGGAAAAAGAGCACTTACACAATCCCACCAATCATGGTATCAAATTGTTCTTCAATAGTTCCAACATATTTCCCTCCATTAAGGTCCATTCAGACTTCATTAACTACAAAGAATCCCCAGGCTTCCTCCAGCTTGTATATGTGTCGCTTTGATCTTCTCTCTCTTGAAGAAGTCCTCCTATTTTACCTTTATTCTTATAGTCATTACACAGTCCTGTGGTATCAGTACAGAGAGCTTTTATCTGTCAGAGTGAGTTTGTTGGTGCTCTTATCTCCAGAGGCTGAAATATAATGGGTGATCGAACGGTGATTGATTTGAAAAGGTTTAATAAAGTATGGATTAATAATCTTGGAGACAATGTTTCCATACATGGAAGGACCGCAGTTAGCGGATATCGATGCAAGACTCAGCTGAATATTCTTCACTCAGAGCAAGTGATGATGAGTATTGGTCAAGTCCTGGAGAGAATTGTCCATCAGTGAAGGAAGCAAGATCAACAGATGAGAGGGAACAAATTAAGGATATGTTGACCGGCTGGGATCAAGTGAAGTGAGAGGAGGTTTGTGTGGCGAATAGAAGAGATATGGGTAAAAAGCCAGAATGGGGTCCTGATTTTTGATGATCAGCCATGATCTGCACCTATTTTTCTTCGTTTTCTATGTTTTTCTATGGCTGCGTAGTTTGAGTTGTGTATTCTCTGAATCCAAACACCTCCTTCAAAGGATGATGATCCCAGGTATCTCACTATCAGGCAACTGAATCATCCTACCATAACGAGTCTGGAGTCCTAAACTACTATCTACCCTCGGACTATCTTTGATGGGACTTTCTGGCTTAACCTTGCACTAAATGTTATTCCCTTATCATGTATCTATACATTGTAAATGGCCTGATTGTAATCATGTATTGTCTTTCTGCCAACTGATGAGGACGCAACAAAAGCTCTTCACTGTACCTCGGTACACGTGACAATAAACTGATCTTCTCCATCTGCCTGTTAAGAAGACGGCATGCACTGCTTCCCTTGTGTTTATGGTTTCCTTATTATGACACACAGACACAGGCCATTTGGCCCATTGAACCTAGGTAGGCGCTGAGTAGAGCAATCCCATGGTTCTGTTTTTCTTCCCTTTTTCCAACTTATTCTCTCTTACACATCCATACTTGATTTTTTTCACCACACCACCCTGGCCACACATTCAGTTCACTCCTGCCATCGGGAAGAAGATATAAGAGCCTGAAAATTGGAATGTCCAAGTTCAAGAGCAGCCTCTTCCATACAACCATCAGGCTATTTTACTTCGGAGTCACGTGAGTGACTACGTGAAGAAACCGCTAGGACGCATGCGTGTCATAACGCTACATGCATTGCGAAACGACAGGCGGGGTGGAACGACGTTCCCCCGCAGCGGTAAGTTTAAAACCGAGACCGACAGGTAAGGGAATTACTCTGCGGTCGTTTTTTGTTTCTCGTGCTGTGTTTCACAGGGGAAACTATGGACAAGAGTCCACAAGGGCTGCACTGGCTGGGAAGAACCATGGAGTTGCGGGCAGCTAGCAGCGGCTGACGGCACCAGATCACCGTTAGTGGTATCAGCTGTGCCCGACTTGGCACCCGCGCCGGCCAGATCAACACCACGGCCGGGCGGGAAGGCTATACGGAACAGAGCCGTTGACTCTGACAAGTGAGACTACAAGAAATGCCGCGGGGACCAGCGTTACTGGGGCCAAATGGAGCGGCTTATGGAGCAGATGCTCCAACGTGACAGACTCCGGGAGATGGAATCTAGTCACCATGGGTTATACAAAACACCCACAGCAGCACCTTACGTAGGGCTGCACAGTGCATCTCCCTCAACAGAGGGGAGTACTGGGGGTCAATTCTGGGCTGACCCTGAAGAGGGGTTTGCTGAACAAACAACAAGTGTGCAGGGGGTGCAGGAAGGAGAAAGAAATGTCGCAAGAACAACAGGATGCACTGGCACTCTTCTGCAATATGCAGTATGAGATCAATAGTATCAGAAAGAATGCCATCCGACCTGCCTTAAATCCAAAGTTCGCAGGCCTGTGCAAACCTGGAGACACAAAGCCACCAATATTATTATTTGGGGGCAACCTGTCCAAACAGGTTAAGGAGCTCGATAAGGAGGCAAAAACCCTGGGGCTCATAAAGGCGACAACAGGAAGGACCTCCTACACTCAAAGACAGCACCCTTACGCACCCACCAGCAGAACAAGAAAAGCTGGTGAAAGCTCAAAGGCCCGGCATACAGGACAGCGGTCTTTTTTAGGCCATGGCCCAGACACGGCCTTCGTGGAAAATGCGCAAACCCCAAACCCAAACCCAAACCCAGACACCGGCGCCTCAACCTCCTCGAAGACTATACAGGAAGAAGTAAACCTTCCACTGGTAACCATGGAGGTAGGTGGGTCTGGTCCCTTACAAATTATAGGAAGTGTGGATAATACACATATCGGTGGAAGATTACACTTCTTTTGGGATGCATGGAGTACATTAACTAGAGACACTTATATCCTAAACAGTATCCAGGGATATACCATTGAATTTGTGCACAAAAATAGCCCCCCAGTTCAGCATGTACCGAACCGAACGTTCGTGCTTTCACGAAAAGAAAAATTAGAAGCACATGCTGAACTGGTGAGACTCCATGCTAAGGGGGTTATTGAAAAAACCCAACACGATTCTCTGGAATTTGTGTCTAATATCTTTACCAAAACAAAAAAGATGGTAGTTGTCGCATCATCATAGATTTGACCAAATTGAATACATGTGTGCAATATATTCATTTCAAAATGGAAACCTTTGTTACTGCCAAACAATTGATTTCCAAAGGCTACTTCATGGCTAGCATCGACTTAAAAGATGCTTACTTTTCAGTGCCTATACAGACTGACCACAGACGTTATTTAAAATTCAACTGGATGGGGCAGCGCTGGCAGTATAGATCTCTACCAAATGGATTAACATCAGCCCCAGGCTGTTTACAAAAATTTTGAAACCAGCCCTAGCGTTTCTTCGGAAACAAAAACATATGATCATGGCCTATCTAGATGACATATTAATTGTGGGCAAAACTTTGGAATTAGCCAAACTAGCTGTATCAGCCACCAAACAATTGTTTGACAAACTGGGGTTTATCATCCATCCAGTTAAATCTAAACTAACGCCTTCCACCATAATGGATTATTTGGGGTTCACTATTGACTCAGTTCACATGTCGGTGACTTTACCAAAGGACAAGGCTACAGTCTTAACTGAGGCCTTCAACAATCTCATTGACATCAGTGAACCAAATATCAGATTGGTAGCCAGGGTGATTGGCAAAATAGTGGCTGCTTTTCCAGCCACACAATTTGGACCTTTGTATTATCAAAATTTACAAAGGGCAAAAATACAAGCACTCAAAATTAATGCTGGTCATTTCGACAGACCAATGAAGCTACCAATCAAAGCAATTATGGAATTAAAATGGTGGAGGGATAACATTTGGCATTGTTCCAGCCCTATCATTATCAGCAACCCCTCAGTGGTGCTACAAACTGATGCCAGTGCACTTGGTTGGGGTGCTACCAATTCCATCTCCAGCTGTGGAGGTAGATGGAATGCACAGGAGTCATCATTACTACAGACACTTGGCATAAACTACCTGGAAATGTTGGGTGCGTTCTATGGCCTAAAGTCATACTGTTCTGGAATATATCACCAGCATGTTAGACTACAGATTGACAATACCACCGTGATGGCATATATTAACCATATGGGTGGAATCAAATCGACATCATGTGACAATCTGGCTAATACGATTTGGCAATGGTGTATCCAGAGAAATATTTGGATATTAGCTACTTAACTACCAGGTAACCTAAATTCAGTGGCAGACACCAGGTCACGCAAATTCAATGAAATCATCGAATGGATGTTGGATATAAAAGCATTTGCTGATATTGTAGCACGGTATGGAACACCAGATATCGATCTATTTGCATCTAGACTCAATCACCAGTTACCAAACTATGTTTCTTGGGAACCACACCCTGGGGCATCAGCGATTGATGCTTTTTCGCTGCATTGGGGGAAATTGTTTTTCTATGCATTCCCTCCTTTCTGCCTCATCAGTCGGGTATTGTGCAAAATACAACAAGACTCGGCGTCTGGTATTTTGTTAGTGCCCGATTAGCCTCCTCAACCATGGTTCCCTGTGATACTCGACATGGTCTTAAAACCATGTATCACCATCCTGAAACGACTAGATTTGTTGGTTCATCCCGTAACTGGGGATAGCCATCCATGTCATAATACGACAAACTTATTAATTTGTAGAGTCTAAAGAAACCTCTACTGGAACTGGGACTGACGGACCGAACATTGAACATTATCTCAGCGGCTCACAGGCAGTCCACCAAAAAACAATATCTGGTATACATCAGGAAATGGGAGATATATTGTCACAGAAATAACATCACTTACAGCTCGATGAACATAACGTCTGTTCTGGAATTCCTGGCAGGCCTCCATTATGATGAGGGGCTCAGTTACAGTGCCATTAACTGCGCCAGAAGTGCCCTTTCAGCATATCTATGGCGAGGAGCAGAGCGTCATTCTGTTGGGACTCACCCCCTGGTAACCAAACTTATGAGGGGAATTTTTAATATCAATCCCCCAAGAACCAGGTACTCTCTAATATGGGATGTGAGTATTGTCCTAACGTTGCTAAGGAACTGGTCTCCAGCAACAGCTCTGTCCCAGCAAAAACTGACGCATAAAACAGTCATGCTGATGGCTTTGGTCACAGCACAAAGGGTACAGTCTTTACATAAGTTAAGGCTGGACAATATGACTTCTTCAACAAGAAATATAACTTTTTATATTCACGAATTAGTCAAACAGAACAGACTGGGATCATCAGGCCTCAAATAGAATTTAGGGCTTACCCTATAGGTGATCATCTCTGTATAATAAGACATTTATTGTTATATATGGAGAACACCAAAAACATCAGAGGAAATGAGATGGCACTACTAATCAGCCACAAGCAACCCCACAAAAAAGTGTCGGTTCAAACTATTTCCAGGTGGCTGAAACAGGTTTTAACAACAGCTGGGGTGGATACTAACATATTCAAATCTCATTCCACCAGGGCTGCAGCTACATCAGCAGCTATGGAGTTGGACGTACCGATGGACCAAATCCTGGAGACAGCAGGATGGTCAAGGGAAAAAATGTTCCAACAATTCTACCATAAACCAGTGGTCAAACCTGGAACTTTTGCAGAATCAATTTTAAGTTCTGTAATATGATTTCACCCCATGAAATAGGGGCTATAATTGTTGTTAATAAATTTATCATGGATTTCAATGTCGGATTCATGTTTAAACATGTTAACACAATTCCTCCCTTAGTCAATTAAGGCAGATGTGATGCATGGACTCGTTTCCACGGCATGAAATCACAGAGCTTTGAAATCTTCACGTAGCACTCACGTGACTCCGAAGTAAAATAGTAAGATTAAACGAGAACTTACCAGTTCGAAGTTTGATCGTTATTTTATGAGGAGTAACGTTGAGGGATTACGTGCCCTCCGCTCCCACCCTTGATCACAAAGTTCAACTGGTATCCTCTTCTCTAATCTTACTATATCTTAGTCATTACTGTTATCTGTGATTTCACACCGCTGCTTTGAAGAATGACACGCATGCGTCCTGGCGGGTTCTTCACGTAATCCCTCAACGTTACTCCTCATAAAATGACGATCAAACTTCGAACTGGTAAGTTCTCGTTTAATCTTACTATTAAATACTGCAACCTCCAAATAAGCTCTGAACTACAGACTTCGTGGCATTGATTTTGTCTTTTTGCACTATTATTGTTTGTTTGTTTTTAAGTGTGTGTATATATGTGTCTATCTATATATAAATATATGTATGTGTGTCTCTGTGTGTGTGTGTGTGCGCGTGTGTGTCTGTCTGTCTATGTATATACACTGAAGTTCTTTCCTTTTCTCATTTATTATATTGTTTACAATGTTTACATATTCTGCCGTGCTGCCTAAAGTAAGAATTTAATTGTTCTATCTGGGACATATGACAATAAAACACTCATGGCTCTTGACTTTTTTTTGTAAACCAACATCTGGAGTTCCTTATATCTGCATTGATTTAATGTATGATGTCATTCAAAGAACTGTTGAGGGGAATAATGTCTCCACATTCCAGTGCTACTAATTCAACCATGCTCCCACCTCTGGGTCAGTTAGTTCTAGGATTGTCATATCTCAGCCAAAACTCCATCCAACTTCTGGGAAGGTTTGAAGAGCTGCAGATGTTCAAACTGCATGATGAAGGCTCTCTGATGCTAACGGAAGAAGAATGAATAATTGTCCCCATGACCTGACCAATGTTCATCCGTCCAGCAAAGCTGTTTGTTCTTTGCTGCTTTGTGGGATTTGTTGGAACTTCAGTGGCTTTGGAACTTGCTTGCATGGTAACAGTGATGTATTTATTTATTACTAAAGATAAATGTGCAATTCCAGTCGACAAACCATATCATCTTTTTGGTGATGTTTTTAGATCGGGACACTTCTTCAGGCAGTATCACTCTGAAGAATGATACGACCCAAAATATCATCGCCTGAGTTCCTCCAACACTTTGTGTTTTGCTCACAATTTCAGCATCTGCAGTTTCTTGTGTCACCTGCAATGTTTTAGCGGCTTTGACTTTAGCAAACCTGCTTTTCTGAAGAAGGATCTCGACCGGAAACGTCGCCCATTCCTTCTATAACCATATAACCATATAACAATTACAGCACGGAAACAGGCCATCTCGGCCCTTCTAGTCCGTGCCGAACACTTATTCTCACCTAGTCCCATCTACCTGCACTCAGACCATAACCCTCCATTCCTTTCCCGTCCATATACCTATCCAATTTATTTTTAAATGATAAAATCGAACCTGCCTCCACCACTTCCACTGGGAGCTCATTCCACACAGCTACCACTCTCTGAGTAAAGAAGTTCCCCCTCGTGTTACCCCTAAACTTCTGTCCCTTAATTCTCAAATCTCTTCAGAGATGCTGCCTGACCCGCTGAGTTACTCCAGCATTTTGTGTCTACCTTCGATTTTACCAGCATCTGCTGTTCTTTCTTACACATGAAGCACAATTCTGACTGTCAGCTCTGAAAATCCAAGAGAGGGATGTCTTATGCATTGACCTGGTAATATCTAGGTCAGGCTCGAGAAAAGATAAGAAATTAGACATTAATATATAAGACGTAATTCCTCAAGCTATAATTTGAAATAGATGTAGCCACAAAGAATGAATGAATGAATAAGTTTAAGTTTGAATGAATAAGTTTATTGGCCAAGTATTCACATACAAGGAATTTGCTTTGGTACTCCGCCCGCAAGTGGCAACATGACATACAGTGACAGTTAAGAATGATACATAAAACATTAAACATTAATAATAAAACATTATTGATTAAACATGTGAATTTAAAAAATACCAGAGCAAAAGAAGGCTACAATTTTTTGGTTATTGAGTGGAGCTACTACTCATGGAAAAAAAGCTGTTTTTATGTCTGGCTGTGGTGGCTTTGGCAGTCCGGAGTTGCCTTCCAGAGGGAAGTGATTCAAAGAGTTTGTGGCCAGGGTGAGAGGGGTCAGAGATGATCTTACCCGCTCGCTTCCTCGCCCTTGCAATGTACAGTTCGTCAATGCAGCCAATAACCTTCTCAGCTGATCGGACGATTCGCTGCAGCCTCCAGGCGTCGTGCTTGGTGGCTGAGCCAAACCAGACCATGATGGAGAAGGTGAGGACAGAATCTACGATGGCCGTATAGAATTGGATCATCATTGCCTGTGGTAGATTGTGCTTCCTCAGTTGCCGCAGGAGGTACATCCTCTGTTGTGCCTTTTTGACCTTTTTGACTGTGGAGTGGATGGTGGCCATCCACTAAGGTCCTTAAGGAGATTATGGTTCCCAGGAACTTAAAAGAATTTAAAAGAACTTAACAGATGTGACTGTGGTGTTGTTGATGGTGAGTGGGGTGAAGGGAGGGGGAGCTCTCCTAAAGTCTACAATCAATTCCACTGTCTTAAGAGCATTGAGCTCTAGGTTGTTGTGATGGCACCAGGACGCCAGCTGTGACACTTCCTGTCTGTAGGCAGATTACTCCCCATCCTGGATCAGTCCAATCAGGGTTGTGTCATCCACAAATTGAGAAGCTTGACAGAGGGGTCAGTGGAGGTGCAGTCGTTGGTGTAGAGAGAGTAGAGGAGAGGCGAGAGTACCCAGCCTAGCGGTGCTCATATGCTGAGGGTTTGCGGGTCCGAGATGTGCTTTCCCAGCCTCACATGCTGCTTCCTGTCTGTCAGGAAGTTGGTGATCTACCGACGGAGGGGTTCAGGCACAGTCAACTCGGAAAGTTTGGAGTGTAGTAGCTCTGGCGCAATGGTGTTGAATGCAGAGCTAAAATCAACAACACAGGATCCTCGCACACTTCCCCTGGCGGTCTAGGTGCTGGAGGATGAAGTGCATCTGCGTCATCCACAGATCTATTGGCCCGATATGCAAACTGCAGAGGTCCAACTGGGGTTTGTGATATTTTTCAGCTTGGCCAGCACAAGCCTTTCAAGGGTCTTCATGACTACAGAGGTCAGTGTGACAGTGCGACAAAGAAAGAGATGCTTACTTTAATTATTTCTACCGCCAAAGTTAGTGAGTGGAGGAGTCACAATGGCAAATGTTGATTTTTATTAAAGATTTCCAGCTAAAAACCACTGAATGATCCACATTTTTTTAATGTATAGGGGGAAACTGCAGATGCTGGTTTAAACCAAAGATAGACACAAAAGGCTGGAGTAACTCAGCGGGACAGGCAGAGCTACTCCAGCTTTTTGTGTCTCTCTTCACATTTTTTTAATATCAAGGGGTTAAAAGCTGCAAACAATCACAGCTGTCAGTGAGCTATCCAGTGTGGCAGAACATATACAGATAAAAGAGTCAGAGCAATCACCCAATCACAGCTGGTAATACAAGACTACAGGAACATATCAGCAGCTTCTGTCCTCTCAACTTACTTCACTTTTCGAATGGGTAGAGGAGGACAACTCACTTCATCACAACTGCCCATCCCATAACCCATTTTAAGTAAAAGCCCACAACTGCTATCAAAAATTCAGATTATACTTATTGTGTCATGTTACAGCCGGAGACACCATTACATAGCTAATTTTGGTCTAAAATAGTAAAATAAAACTAACTGTTTAAGAAGGAACTGCAGATGCTGGAAAATCGAAGGTAGACAAAAATGCTGGAGAAACTCAGCGGGTGCAGCAGCATCTATGGAGCGAAGGAAATAGGCAATGTTTCGGGCCGAAACCCTTCTTCAGATAGAACTAATTGTTCTATCTGAGGAAGGACATTATTGCCATAGAGGGAGTGCAGAGAAGGTTCACCAGACTGATTCCTGGGATGTCAGGACTGTCTTATGAAGAAAGACTGGATAGACTTGGTTTATACTCTCTAGAATTTAGGAGATTGAGAGGGGATCTTATAGAAACTTACAAAATTCTTAAGGGGTTGGACAGGCTAGATGCAGGAAGATTGCTCCCGATGTTGGGGAAGTCCAGGACAAGGGGTCACAGCTTAAGGATAAGGGGGAAATCCTTTAAAACCGAGATGAGAAGAACTTTTTTCACACAGAGAGTGGTGAATCTCTGGAACTCTCTGCCACAGAGGGTAGTCGAGGCCAGTTCATTGGCTATATTTAAGAGGGAGTTAGATGTGGCCCTTGTGGCTAAGGGGATCAGAGGGTATGGAGAGAAGGCAGGTACGGGATATTGAGTTGGATGATCAGCCATGATCATATTGAATGGCGGTGCAGGCTCGAAGGGCCGAATGGCCTACTCCTGCACCTAATTTCTATGTGTCTATGTTTCTATGTTTCTATGTTCTGCTGTGTAATTGACACAGCTTAAAGCAGTGCATATCTGGTGAACCTGAATTATACTGTCAGTCCTGTGCACGAAATCATACATTATCTTTTCATTTATTTGTCATTGGATATGGACATCAAGAGAGTCAAGTGTGTTTAATTTTCAGATGTACCCATATGGAAAAGTGACGTTTGTACTTGCAGCGGCATAACAGGTTTATAACACGGTACTCAATGGACAGCGTAATAAGTAAGTAAGTAAGTAAGTTTATCGGCCAAGTATTCACATACAATGAATTTGCCTTGGTGCTCCGCCCACAAGTAACAACTTGAAATACAGTGACAGTTACGAATGACTCAGAAAACACTAAACATTAATAATAATAATAATAATAAAACATTCATGATAAAACATCATTGATCAAGCATGTGAACCAACAAAATACCAGATCAAAGGGAGGCTACAGATTTTTGGCTGTTGAGTAGAGCAACTACTCGCGGATAAAAACAGTTTTTACAGTTTTACAGTAAAATAAACAAAAAAAAGTTAAATCAATTAAAAAAACCAATATTGGTGCAAAACCCCCCAAAAGCCTGAAGTTCCTAGTGCAATCAAGACCGTTCGCAGTTCAGAGTTTTGGTGGTATATGTAGTATTAATTACCCTATATAGACAAAAAAATGCTGGAGTAACTCAGCAGGACAGGCAGCATCTCTGGATAGAAGGAATGGAGAGAAGGTGACGTATTCGGGACAAAACCCTTCTTCAGACTCTACGCTGTTGGCTGATTAGAAAAAAGCTATTCGTGAATCTGGTGGTCACGGTTTTTCAGAATCCTTTACCTTCTTCCTGTTGTCAAGAGTGAAATGATAGCATGATTAGGGTGGAGTGGTCTAAAATACCGGAGACAGCACAACAATACATTTCTTCAATGGTGGGGACATCAAGTCATGATAGATTGGCCAATGGCTAAGCCAATATTTAGTTTCCCTCCCTTAAAGCACATGTAATGGACAATTTAGTGTTACCGCATTGGTGGTTCTGGAGTCACACATACACCAGGCCAGGATGTTAAATCCTTCTATTCACAAAGGAGATATTTTATTTGTTTTGATTACTAATGGCATCATAAGCATTTTATTTCAGATTTATTTCCCTGTGATCATTGTGGGATTTGAACTCTTGTTGCTGGATCAATGGCTTAGGCATCTGGATACTGGCCCAATAACCTAACCACCACACTATCATGCCGCAGATTACTTGGCAACTTCTCAGGCACTTTGGCAGGATTTGCTGTACATCAATCTGCTAAATGTTAGTCAATAGCCAAGTGTTCCACTGGAAATGGTTGAACAGGATAGTCCCATGACATATGTAGATCTGAAGAAGATCTGTAGTCTGAAGAAGGGTTTCGGCCCGAAACATTGCCTATTTCCTTCGCTCCATAGACGCTGAGTTTCTCCAGCACTCTTGTCTACCTTCGATTTTCCAGCATCTGCAGTTCCTTCATAAACACATGTGTAGACCTGTTGACCTGACAATGATGAAGGGAGGCAGAGTCAAGCTATTCTGTTGGCTGGACACCATTATGTAGGTATGTTGCAAAGCGTACCTGAAGCGTCGCTGAAAATCTGTCCCAGCCCGTGTGCGCGATTTTGGCGCCGTTTAGAGGGGGGCGGGTTTAAAACGCGATTTTCCCTAGGCTGTTCAAATCGAGGATGTTCAGCCTAGTTAATTATTAACGAAAAATCGCTGGAAGATTCCCTCGCTTTAGCTATTATTAGTTTTAAGGGCTTTATCAAATTGTTATAGCAGTTTAAAAATTAACCTCTAAACCCCCGACCTCCGGCAACGGCCGGATCTCATACAGGGGACAATAGAAGGTAGGCTGTTTATTTTTACATTAAAAAGGGCTTCTTAAGATCCCTTTATACAAAGTTTTATGTTGCGAGTAGCTAATTTTGGGCCCAATATATCCCGCAGTATTTTTCTGGGCATTTGAGGGCACAAATCTACCGCAATGTGAACGTTCTAAACCAGCGCGTTCACAGGATCCCACTAGAAAGCTGATTTAAATGGACTTTAATTTACAGCAATTAAACACTAAATTCCTTCCATTTGGCCTATAAATTAATGTAAATGAGATTTAAAAATCATGTTTTATTGTGAATTATTTGTGAATATTATTTGGACACTTAGGCTATTTAAAAATGTTAATCATTTATTAAGAAATGGATAGATGTTTAGATCTAGTAATTGAAGTTTGAAATTAGCTACAATTGGGTAACTAACTAATTATATGCTTTAATTTCAGGTCATCCAAGTAAGATTATTTTATATTTGTTTCAGAATGCTTCAATCTATGATAACTGAAAATTTCATTCAGTTCCCTTAATTTTTAAGAAAGTTATGTGCTTTTGACTGTCCACGATCACAGCTTTTTTGTTATGTCCATAGAAAATCAATAGGGAACAAGTTGCTAATTTCCGAGTATGAAAATGGCCATAACTTTTTAAATACTTGAGATATGAAAGTGAATTGGGTGTCAAATTAAACTTATTTTTATGCTTTATCTGATGGGATAAATTGCAGACTTGATTTTTAAAATCTCAAAATTTTGTAACATTGCTACATTATGGATGTTAGAAATTGGAGATGCTATTTGAACACCTGTATAAAGAACACATCTACATACTATTCCAATACCCTTGTACATGCAACTATGCCGTGGCAGACATAACTTGATGTATCTGGTGTTCATTTGAAACCAGTTATAGAAGATAGCCATAAATTTCAGTTTTATATCTCTACGTCAACTGTATATCTCTCAGTTCCCACTCCCCTGACTCTAGTCTGGAAAGGGTCTCCACCCGAAACATCACCCATTCCTTCTCTCCAGAGATGCTGCCTGTCCCTATGAGTTACTCCAGAATTTTGTGTCTATTTTCGGTTTAAACCAGAATCTGCAATTCTTTCCGACATACTTAGTTTTGAGATACAGCATGTAAACAGGCCCTTTGGCCCACCAAGTCCATATCAAACTGCGATCCCTGCACACTAATGGGGCTTTTTCACGGGGCGAGTTGACGCAAGATGTCACCAGAGTGAAGTGGTCGTGGTCCAGCACGAGTCTCGCACGATATAACGGGGGGTAGATAAAGAGTTCCCACGGTACTCGGCATTTCTGTTATTTGTGCGAGTGACTTGTCCGTCTCCCGAGCTTTTGCGTTAAATCTTGAATGAACATCGTGAACTACACGTGACACAAATGATGTAACTTTTTTTTTCACACACTATAAATATCCTCCCTTGGTTGAATTGGCTCATTTGGAGACATGTTTTACTGTGTATGTGGGAGACACAGATGGACTGAGCACAGTACCTCGGTCTTACTGTGTGTGGGAGAGGGGGAGAAAGAGACGTACACTCACAGAGGCAGAGTCTCTCAGCCTGTGTAAGAGGGAGGGAGAGAGAGAGAGAGGCACACACAAGGTGGATGTGAAATCTCACCTGCCTGTTTCAGTGACAGACACCCGCCGCCAGTAAATGAAGACACCCCCACCTTTCCCTCCCAACTCCAGTCCCGTCCCGACCCCCTGGGAAACTGAATAGAGCAACAATCAACTGCTGCCTGTGCGCTGATATGACAATAAAGGCTACTTTACTTTACTTTACTTTACTGAGTTAAAGAGTTCCCACGGTAGACTGTAAAACTGTGACCCTGGTTCTGGACTTCCCCAACATCGGGAACATTCTTCCTGCATCTAGCCTGTCCAATCCCGTAGATACTGATTAGACCGGTATCTATTTATTTACTTTATTAATGATTTCAATTAAATATTGGGAACATCAGGCCGCAAACGTTATTTCTTGAGTGTTAGTGCTGGACTTTGACTCGACCTTCCTAGTTAGCCGGCGCCTGAGACTGAGCCAAGCAATGTCCAGACCTGACTTCAACACAAAGTGATGGAGGAACTCAAAGGGTCAGGCTCGTCCAACGCTCTGTGTTTTGCTTGTGATTCCTGCATCTGCAGATCCTCGTGTCTACAGACCAGAGTTTCCACTTGACTCCGAGATGACCATTACAGAGCATACGGAAGATAGACACGAAATGCTGGAGTAACACAGCGGGACGGGCAGCATCTCTGGAGAGAAGGAATGTGTGACGTTTCGGTTCGAGACCCTTCTTCAGAGTCTCGTCCCGAAACGTCACCCATTCCTTTTATCCAGATGCTGCCCGTCCAGTATTTTATGTCTGTCTCCAGTATTACTGTGTCTATCATCGGCGCAAACCAACATCTACAGTTCTTCCCGACACATTAGAGGATACCGTCTCGCCATCGCTCGGATTACCCGCTTCATTTCCATAACGTTGCCACCTCTCTTTACTTTGCTTACTGAAGCCTGATTCTTGTCACACTCAGTGCTCTATCGCCCAGCCTCTCATCTTTCAATCGGGTTCGGCCAGGAAGGAACTGCAGATGCTGGATTAAAACGAAGATAGACACAACATGTAGCTCAGCGGGACAGGCAGCATATCAGAAGGGTCTCGATATCTCTGGAGAAAAAGAATAGGTGGCGATTCGAATCGGAACCCTTCTTCAGACATCCTAATCGGAATTGAGTCTGAAGATGTGTCTCGTCCCGAAACATCAGCTATTTTTCTCCAGAGATGCTGCTTGACTCGCTGAGTTACTCCAGCGTTTTGTGTCTGTCTTCGGTTTAAACCAGCATGTGCAGTTCACTCCTTACACGGGTCTCTGGAGAACATTGATTGGTAGCGTTCCGGACCCTGCTTCGGAAAGGCATCGATCGCTAGTCGGCGAGGACTCCGAGCTGTATCTCTCAAAGTACATGTGAAAAATTTCTCACGGACCATAAAAATGCGGGACCTTTCAGTAAAGTCCCTTTTAAAGTCCCTTTTAAAGATTATATTTATTTTCTGGAATCTCATTAACATAACTCATGAATAAGTTGATGTCCATATGCAGATGCAAATCTTTATTTTTTAAATTCAATCCCACAGAAGACAATTTTTACTCACCTTCTGTCCCCTCTGTCCAGCTTCCGGGTTCACCGTTCGCAGGAGTTCCCACGGTAACCGCAAGAGTTATTACGGATATCGCACGGATATCGCACTGGCCACTACGTTCATATAATGTTGCAATACTCAACCACAAGTGTACAAGTCACTCTTGGAGAAATTCAAACTTGCTTGAATTTTCTCCCGAGTCACCAAGTTACACGATTACCTGCCGTTAGCGCTACGGTGGTCCACGGTGGTCCACGAATGCCGTACTGTTATCGCACGAGGTTCCCACGATGTTAAACTCTGGTTAACTCTTGCGTCAAGTCGCCCCGTGAAAAGGCCGCTTAACACTATCCCACACAAAATAGGGACAATTCACATTTATACCAAGCCAATTAACCTACGAACCTGTCTTTGGAGTGTGGGAGAAAACAGAAGATCGCGGAGAAAACTAACGCAGGTCACGGGGAGAACATACAAACTACGTACAGACAAGCACCCATAGTCAGGATCGAACCCGGGTCTCTGGCGATGTACGGCAGCAACTCTACCGCTGCGCCACCGTGTATCTGTTGTAACTTTGGCCAGAATGGAAAGGGTTAATAGACTACAAATAGTAAACTGTGGGAAGGACCGGAATTGAGTGTAGAAATGTACAAGCCATTTCCTGATGGTAGGGCACTTAAAACTAGTTACAAGTCATTTATTGATTTTTCTGAAAGGAATGCAGTATAGCTTCTGAGTTTATGATTGAAATCACCTATCATGGAAGATTAAGTAGGCTGGGTCACACTCCGAAATGAGATTAGATGTAAGGGCAATATTTAAAATTATACAGAGGTTCAGAAGGATGAATGTATAAATTATTTTTATGTCAGTGAGTCCAGAATAAAGAAGAATGAACATAAACAGGCAGCAAGCAGCCAGAGGAAGTTAGGAGCACATGCTTTGCGTGGATTGGTGAGGACATGGATTCATCAGTACGTGCTTGAAGCAGTCGATGAAGATACATTGATAGGGAAGCTTGAAACGTGAGGGAGGGGAAAAGAAAGATAAGGGTGGAGAGTGGGAAGGTGAAGTTACTTTTAAGTGGTTCCAGCAGCAAACATATTGGATGAATATCTTAAATGGGGCATCTTGGTCAGCATGGATGAGTTGGGCCGAGTGGCCAGTTTCCATGCTGTGTGACTGTGGAACAGCATCCCTCTGCTCATCAGAACTGCCCCCTCCATCGACACCTTTAATCGAGGCTCAAAACCTATTTCTACTCGCTAACATTTTTGAGGCCCTCTGAGGGGGCGCTATAAACAGTTTATGTATGTATTGTTAGGTCTGTGTTCATTTGTATGTAGCACATTAGTACCTGCACTGATGTGAAGCACTTTGGTCAACGTGAGTTGTTTTTAAATGTGCTATACAAATAAAATTGATTGATTGATTGATCGATGACTGTAAATGGCTCGATTGTAATCATGTATTGTTTTTTCCGCTGACTGGATGGCACGCAACAAAAGCTTTTCGCTGCACCTCGGTACACGTGACAATAAAGTAAACTGAAACTGAAAAAGGGCATGTCTCTTTGTTCTATGATATAGGTTCAATTTAAATCAACTTGGACATGGCCAATAAATGTCTCAATCTTTAGAAAGTCCTGCAACATATCAAAGGCAGCATAGTAGAGACATTGTTGAGCACTAATTACTTATTAAAGCCATGGAGAGGTGGGCTGAGTTGGCGGAAATGGTGAATATCAAGGGGGGAAACACCTGCCGAAAACCTGCTGCTGATGTTTCCCTTGGAATGAGAGTCTTCTGGGATATGCCTCTTGAATCACCTCCGAGTGAGACAGCACCTTCCTGAGAGAAGAACTTCAGCCTCTGTGTAAATTCAACACTGTGGAAAGGGATCTACAAATCCACGTTGTTTTAATCAGGTTGGTCTGAGGGTTAGCACAGTGGCACGGCTAAAAGAACTGCAACTTCATAGCTCCAGAAGTTTGTTCTCTCGTGTATCAGACGACGTATAGCTCGCTGTCGTCATCCACCATGTTGACAGAATTGGTCGCCCGACACGTCACAGAGTGCATCGTGTCGTCGTTTCCGGGGATCGCCACGAGGAGGCTTCTGTCATGATCCCCATTCCAGAAGTAGGGAGCAGTGATGGTGGGGGCCACA
This sequence comes from Amblyraja radiata, assembly GCF_010909765.2. Classification (NCBI taxonomy): domain Eukaryota; kingdom Metazoa; phylum Chordata; class Chondrichthyes; order Rajiformes; family Rajidae; genus Amblyraja; species Amblyraja radiata. Next base: position 58,134,362 of record NC_045966.1, read on the forward strand.
CTGCAGCAACTGTTGGTGTTACACCTTTATGAGTTTCTCACTCAGCTTTGGCAGAGGAAACACGATGGAGCTACTATTAGAGGAAGATCAAGGTTATTCTACTCACTCTCTTCATACATAGAATATTAGAAGACCAACAATGTCTCTGCAGAATAAATGCCAAACTAACCTCTTCTGCCTGTGTGCGATCTACGTCCCTCTATTTATGTGCCTTTGTAAAAGCCTACAGGTACATCACTATCAAATCTGCTTGCATCACCACCCCTGACAGCATGTTCCAGCACCCACAACTTTCTGTGTCAAAAACTTGCACCGCTTGTCTTCCTTAAACTTTCCTCCTTAAAACTATGCCTTTTAGCCTTTGATGTTTCCACCCTGGGAAATGTGCTGACTGTCACCCCCCGTATCTATGCCTCTCATAATTTTAGAAACTTCTATCAGGTCTCCTCTCAACCTCCGATGCTCCACAGAAAACAATCCAAGTTTCTCCAACTTCTCTTTATAGATGATACCCCTCTAATCGACGCAGCATTGTGAGAGGCCTCGCCTGAAACCTCTCCAAAATCACCATATCCTTCCTGTAGTACGACATCTGGAAACAACACACATTACTCCAAACGGTGCCTAACCTAAGTTCTTTAAAGCCCCAAACTGACCTCCTGACTCTTAATTACAATGCCCAGAGTGATGAATGAAGGCATACCACATGCCTGCCTGTACCACTCGATCTACTTGTGATGCCACTTTCAAGGAGCTAGAGATGTAGACCCCAAGATCCCTCTGCACAAATGCTGTTAAGGGAGCTGACGTTAACTATGTGGTTTTCACTTAAGGGGCTGTCCCACTGCGGCGACCTAATCCGCGAGTTCAGAAGGGCTTGCTCTCGACTCATACTCGCAGAATGGTTGACACGAGGTCCTAGGTGGTCTTTGTAACTCTCCTTCATGCTCGAGAGTAGTCCCCTCGCACTCGAGGCCTCAGCTAGGTCGCGGCGTATTTTTAAACATGCTGAAAAATGCCCGTGAGTAAAAAAAGGTTGCCATGGAAAAAATCTATATTCTTTTACTCGTGGGTTTAGTTGAAGTAGATCGTAGTAGGTCGGCATGTTATTCGTAGGTAATCGAGGCTAGTCTAAGGTAAAGCTCGTTGAGAAAAAAAGTAAACCGACTGGTAATGTTAAATGCCCGCTAAACTTTATTAAAATGTGTCTGGCTTTTTAAAAGTGTCTCCACTCCTTCTCCGCCCCTTCTCCCCCCTTTGCTCCCCTTTGCTCCCCTTCTCTCCCCTTCTCTCCCCTTCTCTCCCCTTCTCTCCCCTTCTCTCCCCTTCTCTCCCCTTCTCTCCCCTTCTCTCCCCCCCCCCACCCACACTCTCTGAAGGACTTACCCAGCCATCTTTTAACTTCCTGTTCATCACGGGTGTGAATTTCAGACAGCGCTCCCCCGCTTTCCCTGGCCCCCACCTTTGCGATGTGTTTTTGTGTGTGTGTGTGTGTGTGTGTGTGTGTGTGTGTGTGTGTGTGTGTGTGTGTGTGTGTGTGTGTGTGTGTGTGTGTGTGTGTGTGTGTGTGTGTGTGTGTGTGTGTGTGTGTGTGTGTGTGTGTGTGCAGACGGTCGATCCGGCTCGCGGTTTCATCGCTGATGATCGATCCAGTTCGAGGCTTTTCAGGCAAGTGCCCTCGAGCTAGAAGGTCGAAGACAGTCGCTAAAAAGTCGGAAAGCACCTGGACCTGATGGTATACCCGGTCGAGTTCTCAAAGCCTGTGCAGACCAACTGGTTGGAGTTTTGCGGACATTTTCAACCTCTCATTACTGAGGTCTGAGGTTCCCACCTGCTTTAAGAGGGCATCAATAATACCGGTGCCCAAGAAGAGCAAGGTGAGATGACTCAACGACTATCGACCAGTGGCCCTAACGTCTGTCGTGATCAAGTGATTTAAGAGGTTGTTTATGGTGAATATCAATTCCGACCTCAACAATAACCTCGACCCACTACATTTGCCCACTGTCACAACACATCAATAGAGGAAGCCAAGACCAAGAGCAGCATCGTTCCTGTTGATGGTAGAAGGACCTGTAGAGCATCCCTTGTAATCAAGATCCGGAGGGCAAGGAGCACCGCCACTCCACCTGGGTTCCGCAAAGGGAGGAGTGGCTCTGCTGTCAGCAACCGAAAGACTGGTGACGGGATCTAGGGATTAGGCAGGGCTGAAGATGTCCTGGTTGGGTTGCTCCTAGGCCTGAGTCACGGCGCCAGGCAGAAGAGGGCTTTGCCCGAGCCAGATGCTTGCCTCTCTACCGGGGTTACGTCGCGCCCAGGAGGTGTTAGAGAGGGACACGGTTGTATAGTAGTTATTTAGTATATTTGTAAGGATTGTAACATAGGTGTTTGAAAATTTAGTGTTGAGATAATTTGGTGATTTTGTAATATGCTGGTGGGTGTGTTACCACGGTTTTTGTATTGAGATCGTTAATAAACAAGTTATTTTTGATACAAAAAAAGTAGCAAGTTGAAGACTTGCAGGGGAAATTTAAGGTGGCTACGGGGGTGGAGTACCATCCTATGTGGGTAAAGCTCCAGTATTCCGGCGGGTTTTCACCCTGTATTCAAGGGGCAGGAAGCCCCGCTGAAGCTCCGAAGGACCAGCTGGCCTCAGGAGCAGCCTGTCGATCCAGGCTGGGAGAAACTGGCAGCTCAATCTGCACAGTGAGCTCCATCAAAGGCTCCAAAAAAGGCAGAAGGCCGCAGGAGTAGCTTGTCGAGGCAGACTTGGAGTAATGGCAGGCGCGGCCTGTTCAGTGAGTTCCGATAAGGCTCCGAAGGAGCAGAAGGGGTCGAAGGAGCGGCCTGTCAAACCAGGCTGGGAGTAACTGGTAGCGTGACCTGCACAGTAAAGCTCCAGCAAGGCTCTAAAGAGGCTGTAGGCCAAAGAAGTAGTCTGTCCCATTGGGCTCAGAAATGCTGGCAGGCCTACCTTGCACAGCAATATCGCTTTTTAGCTCTGGAAAAGAGCTGTCTGGCAAGCGTGGGGCTGAAGATGTGGTCAGACAGGGTCTGCAATGGAACTTCGCTGAAGCTCCAACAAGCAGGTCGACCTGGGCTCAGAGACGCTGGCAGGTAAGGTCTCTTTACTAACCTCCGTAAAACTCCGAAATGGAGCAGTCTGTCACCCTGGGTTTGGATTTACTGGCAGCATGGGCTGTATAGTATCTTTTCACTATCATTAATAGTTTTCTCAAGAGATTGCTGGTGCAGACCATCTCAACATGAATGGAGTGTAAGCAGCTAATAGCGGGTGTGAATTCAAATAATTTCAAGTCTCGCTCTTCCAAGGGGGCTGGCTCATTAGCAGCCAATAGAATGGATATTCTCATTTGGACATCTTCTTGCAACAGCAGGAGACTTATATAGTGCTCTTTCAGAAGTTATAAAATTTGGTTGAATATGCCTGGATGATTGCAGATATAATTCTGAACAGTGTTGCATGAGTTATTATCTAACTCAAAGCCAATTGGGACGGTGGTCCAATTAAGGGCAATGGACATGTATGCAAGTTAGCATCATGTTGTTAATAACCCATGTCTTTTCTACCATTTATGGTTTATCTGTTTAAGTGTTTCACACACAGATTGGTTTACTGCATGAAACCACAGAGCTTTGAAGGCTTCACGTAGTCACTCACGTGACTGATATAAAATAGAAGAATTAAATGAGAACTTACCGCTTGAAGTTTGATCTTTATTTTATGAGAAGTTGAAGTGAGGGACTACGTGCCCTCCACTCCCAACCCTGAATCTCATAAAGATAATTTGGTAAATCAATGGTTATTAATCTTTCTATAGTTTAAGTTTGTGCAAGTGGTCTGTGGTTTTCATACAGATGCTCTGAAGATTGATGCGCATGCGGGCTGGCGGGCTCTTCAAGTTGTCCCTCACTTCAACCCAGATAGCGCAGGCAATCGTGTCCCCCCTGCCCCCCCCCCCCCCCCGGGATTTCCGCCCTGGCTGTAGGAATCAGTACTTTAGAAGCTATCCTAAGAAATCATATGTATAAATTCATTTGCAGGATAAATGACTCTAAAAATGTAATTATCGTGGCCTTGTCAAACATAATGTTTAGCACTACACGCAACGAATCCCAGTTGTGGAGACAATGGTATCGCTGTCTCGTTGTAGGACACTGATCTTTCTTTTTTATTCTGGATTTTAAATCAGGTATTTTTTTTTTGAATATAATTTACGATGCTTTGAGAAGTGATATACTAAGATTTTATATGTATTTTATGATGTTTTTATATGAAATGCATTTTTATGTAATGTTGTCCCTTGTCTGGACCTTGAGTCCGAATTAATGTTTAATAATAATAATACTAATAATACTAATAATAACTTGGAATAGATCCCATTAGGTCCTGCAAATGTATTCACCTCATTAAGCAAGAAGACACCAGGATTACTCCCAGTGAATGCTGAAAACTACACTTTAGTTTAGTTTAGTTTAGAGATACAGTGAAGAAACAAGCTCTTCGGCCCACCGAGTCTGCACTGAATAGCGATCCCCGTACATTAACACTATGCTACACACACTTATATTTATATCAAGCCAATTTACATACAAACCTGTACGTCTTTGGAGTGTGGGAAGAAACCAAAGATCTCGCATGAAACCCACCCGGTCATGGGGAGAACATGCAATCTCCATACAGATAGCACCCATAGTCAGGATTGAACCTGGGTCTCTGGCGCTGTAAGTAGCAACTCCACCGTTGCACCACCGTGCCGCCCCATTGCAACTTTTTATTCTCCTCTGGTGAATCATACCGGATCCTGGGATTTTAGGAGGGTCAGCAAAATGTAGGGTATTGTACAGAATTGGCCAATATCAAGTAAATACACCATGTGAAAAGCAATTCACAGTACTCTCCTTCAGCCCGGCTCTGGAGCTTGAATCAGGCTTTGAGACATGGACTTGGGATGCTGCAGGTCCTCTCTGGCCTAACTAATGGACAGCTCTTAAATACAGGCAACCATTTGGGAGACTGATGGGATGGATTTGCAGGTTGCTGTGTGAATGAAAGCATCTTATGCCGGGTGGGCATGGGACAATTCCACTGTCCATGTTCCTTCTCCCCTTCCTCTCTGAGTTGCAACAATCTACGCACTGAGCTGACTCACTCGTTCACTCGCCGAGTCGGAGATGTTGGTTGCTGGCCACTCTTCCTGCCCCTGCCCGTTCTCCCATCACACCCATCCCGTGACCCTCCCCCACACCCTGATGTTGTTCACTTTCAACTTACAAACAGTTTGAGTTCCAAACCGTTCTCAGGAACAGAACCCTGTCATAATCATGAGTCAGTGGATCCTTTTTAAGGCAGAGATGGACAAATTCTTGATTAGAACGGGTGTCAAGGGTTACGGGGAGAAGGTAGGAAAATGGGATTAGGGGGCAGAGATCACCCATGATTGAATGGCGGAATAGACTCAATGGGCCGAATGGTCTATAACTTGTGAACATGAACTTGTTGTATATTAAAATACATTTTTCTCATCTTCTCCCTTCTTTTTCAATTTGTCCTCCAACTGTTTGTAAATGTAAAGTTAGTATTGATCAAAATGAATCCAAAGCAAGGTTAAAACATTTGGCTTTGTGATGTCCAGTATCCTGCAGCTGATGTCTGTGAACCCCATGCCATGCAATGGTGAATTTTGTCAAGCAGGTAAGTGTGGACTATGTGTGTAGGAAGGAACTGCAGATACTGGTTTAAATCGATGGTAGACACAAAATGCTTGAGTAACTCAGCGGGACAGATAGCATCTCTGGAATGTGTGACGTTTCGGGTAGAGTCTGAAGAAGAGTCTCGACCCAAAAAGTCACCCATTCCTTCTCTCCAGAGATGTTGCCTGTCCCGCTGAGTTACTCCAGCATTTTGCATCTAATCGTGGACAATGCATTGTTTTCCTTCAAGGGGACAAAGCAGGAGTGGTCTTTTATCACTCCTTCGGCTCAGAGATCACAGCAAGCATACTGAGGCCAAGCCTTTGGCAAGGCATTGACTTCCACAGTTCAATGGTGAAAGGGAGGATCAAAAATGAATCAAGTGTTCAAAGCCAAAAGGGTTAACAAAGACTAAACACATACGTACTCCCCATTAATTTGATGGACGTCCTACCTCTATTATTTTAATGGAGACTTTAAGGTTATGTCATAAGGTCATGAGGTCATAAGTGATAGGAGCACAATTAGGCCATTCGGCCCATCAAATCTATAGACAATAGACAATAGACAATAGGTGCAGGAGTAGGCCATTCGACCCTTCGAGCCAGCACCGCCATTCAATGTGATCATGGCTGATCATCCCCAATCAGTACCCCGTTCCTGCCTTCTCCCCATATCCCCTGACTCCGCTATCTTTACCACTGCCTGCCAACCAATTTTCTATCCATGTCAGCACTCTACCGCCAATACCACGTGCCCTAATTTTGCCCACTAATCTCCAATGTGGGACCTTATCAAATGCTTTCTGAAAGTCCAGGTACACTATGTCCACTGGCTCTCCCATGTCCATTTTCCTAGTTACATCCTCAAATCTACTCTGCCATTCAATCATGGCTGATCTATCTCTCCCTCCCAACCCCATTCTCCTGCCTTCTCCCCATAACATCCTTACACCCTTGGCACCTGTACTAATAAATGGGACTTTGATGGGACAGACTTTACTCTTAATTATTTGAATTAAGTGATTCCACCACTGATTTGACTGGCTTGTGAATGTCATCCAAATAGACAGTGTGTCGTTCAACATTACAACTACAATGCACAACTATTGAGACAGTAAATACTGCACCAGTCAGCTAAAAAAGAGAACGTTAGGCTTATTTTCAGAAAGGTGTTTGGAGCAGATCTGTGATCTAAATGCTAGTGCCAGCAAGTACTACTTATACTAACCTCTAGGAGACAGTAGGAGCTTCACAACAAAAGGATTCAGTGTAAGGTTTGTTGACAATAACTAATATGGGTGCTTACGTCACACAATGATGATGCCATTACATCACACATGACTTACTCGCATACACACAAATCATTCATTTAGGTTTCACTCTGTGAAAGAACTCTACACATTATGCACAGTAATTACACAATTTCAGTCCGTTAACTGGCTTTCTCAAATATTTAGTCATGACGAACTGAGTTTAAGTGTCTCACTGGAACTATTTTTTGATCTTTAGTTTAGTTTAGTTTAGAGATACATTGTAGGAACAAGCCTTTTGGCCCACCAAGTCCACGACATCCAGCGATCACCCATACACTAGACAATTGTTTTATGGAAGCCAAATAACCTGCACGTCTTTGGAATGTGGGAAGAAACCAGAGCACCCAGAGAAATCCATGTGGTCACAGGGAGAACATACAAACTCTGTACAGATACCACCCGAGGTCAGGATTGAACCCGGGTCTCTGGCGCCGTAAGGCAGCAACTCGACCGCTAAACCACTGTGATGCACCCCTGCTCTGATTATTGTGGGACATCCCTGATCTTGTTCGCTATGGACTTGTATCCCCACTATAGTTACAGCTCTATGCCAGTATAGTTTTGGCGAACCAGTATTTAAGTTGGAATGCAAAGGGAACACCTAATTCATCCTCTCAGTAGGACATTAGTTGCTGAAATATTGCTTTGAAGTAGATCAGGGGTTTCATCTCTGTGGTAACCCGGTCAAGATTTCTCTCTCAGCTCCAATTACTCAGATAAACATATTTTCTAATCATACCATTTGTATATATAAATTAGTAACATATTAAAAGTAATATATTAAAAATTACTTAAATATTGTGAAAAGAATGGAGATGAAGACTATTTCATCGTCATATTGGGTCGTAAATTTCTACTTTCCATTTCCAGTTAGCGCTGGGAATGATGTGCATGTTGATTGTTGATTAGGTCCGTTCAGGATAAACTCAGATGGGAAATTATGTTGAAACCTCCAGGAACGTATCCAACAAGAAACAAAGTTAATTTTAGCCACTGCATCAGCTAATAGCTTGGACAATGAGGCATGGATTGTGCCTGTGTTCGTATCAAATTGCAAATTCTACAGCTAAAGGGCCTATCCCACTTGCCAATTTTTTTGGCGATTGCCGGCATCATTGACTGACGTATCAGGTCACCTTTTGGCAACATTGATATGACGCCGGCAGTCGCCCAAAAAAAAATCGCAAAGTGGGACAGGCCCTAAACAGCGTCAATTCACTCCAAAAATGACTAAATTTAAAGACTAGAGAATAAAGAGATCAAATAAGAACCTGCAGCAATCAAAGCAGATTATTTTCTGCCAAAATGTAGGGAGTGCAAAATAGTTATGTACTAGACTAAGCGGGACCGGTTGGGTCCCAGCTTCACACGGGAGGGATAGTCCCCCAACGCTATATTCCACCTCTCCAACAATTACAATATTGTTGGCCAGTGGGGGGGGGGGGGCTTTCTGGAGCGCTAGTATGGGTGTTGTGGGCTGAACGGACAGATTTCCAAAGGGTTAGAATGGACATTGTGGGCCGAATGGATTCTTGGGCTGACGGCTCAGTCACTCAACCCTGGTGTGCTGGCAGCTCACTCACTCAAGGCTGGTGGGCTGGTAGTTGACTCACGGCTGTTCCTTGAAATTCCATTTCAAGCAGGGTGCAAGGCCACCAAATTCAAGTGCAGTTTCCTGCCATTTCAGGCAGGGTGCAAGGCCATCAAATTCGAGTGCAGTGTCATACCACTTCAAGCAGGGTGCAAGGCCACCAAATTCGAGTGCAGTTTCCTACCACTTCAAGCAGGGTGCAAGGCCACCAAATTCGAGTGCAGTTTCCTACCACTTCAAGCAGGGTGCAAGACCCCCACCAGTTTGCGTACAGAGCGAATAGATCTACAGAGGACGCTGTAGCCACAGCTCTCCATGCTGCACTGTCCCACCTGGAGCAGCGGGGGAGCTACGTGCGGATGCTCTTTGTGGACTACAGCTCTGCTTTTAATACCATCCTTCCCCACAAACTGGTGGACAAACTGGGGGACTTGGGACTTCCACACTCCACCTGCATGTGGATAAATAGCTTCCTGTCGGGTCGCAGCCAGAGAGTCAGAGTGGGCCATCACACATCCACGGCCCTCAGCCTCAGTACTGGCTCTCCACAGGGCTGCGTGCTGAGCCCCCTGCTCTACACCATCTACACACATGACTGCACCCCCGCCCACCACAGCGGATGACACTACGGTGGTGGGACTCATCTCCGGGGGGGACGAGTACGCCTACAGGGATGAGGTGGAGCAGCTGACAGTGTGGTGTGGAGAAAATAACCTGCTCCTCAACACCTTAAAGACAAAGGAAATAATAATAGACTTCAGGAAGAATAAAACAGACATGGTACCATTAACTATCAGAGGGGACTGTGTGGAGAGGGTGGCGTATTTCCGCTTCCTGGGAATCCATATTGAGGAGGACCTGACGTGGAGCATGAACACCTCTGCGCTGCTGAAAAAGGTCCAGCAGAGACTACACTTCCTGAGGGTGCTCAGGAAGAATAACATCACTCAGAGACTGCTGCTGTCCTTTTATCGGTGCTCCATTGAGAGCATCCTAACATACTGTGTATGCGTATGGTACACCAGCTGCACAGCGGCTCAGAGGAAAGCGCTCCAGAGGGCCATTGACAATGCCCAGAGGATTGTCGGCTGCCCTCTCCTTACCTTGGAGGACTTACACAGTTCCCGCTGCATCAAAAAATCCCAGAGTATTATGAAGGATATTTCCCACCCCGGACACTCCCTGTTTGAACTGTTGCCGTCAGGCAGACGGTACAGATCTACAAGGACAAGGACAAACAGACTTAAAAACAGTTTTTACCCCACTGCTATAAAGGCACTAAATGTAGCCACCAAGGAACGCAGGGGCGATACATACTAAGGGACTGTGGTACACTGTGAAATCCACAGAAGGATGTAGGGTTGGGTGTTTATGCGTGCTACTTTCATGATATTTATTTTAGTTGTTTATCTTTTTTTAATATTTTACCTTGTATGTATCGTTAGCTTTTAGAAATGTTTGAATGGTGCACTGACTGGCTGACATTTTTAAATTTTGTTGTACATAGTTCATGTTACAATGACAATAAATAAACTATTCTATATTCTAAGGCCACCAAATTCGACTGCAGTTTCCTACCACTTCAAGCAGGGTGCAAGGCCACTAAAGACAAAGAGTTGTGGCCTCTCCCTCCCCCTGCTTGCAGAGACTGAGCCACGCCCACACCGAGGTTTTATAGTCCCTCCCACCAGAAGGAGCATGGACTTCATGGCGTGATTGATAGGAGAGAGAATCTCAACATTTTTTAAACACTAATAACTCTTTTATTTTTCATCGATGGGAAAAATCCTCGGCACCTGATAAGTGGAGGGGACTCTGAGTAATACCAATTATGGCCAAAAATCACAGCCGTACGTGATAGCATTTTTCCTACAATCAATATACAGTGCAAACATGCAATGGTCAAGATTAAACTTTTAATTATATAGACGGCAAGGCAACTTTTGCATTCTCAAACCAACTTTTCAATTAGGCAAGGCAACTTTGGAATTCTCAAACCAACTTTTCAATTAGGCAAGGCAACTTTGGCATTCTCAAACCAACTTTACAATTAGGCAAGGCAACTTTAGCATTCTCAAACCAAAGGCAACTTATGCATTTTCAAACCAAAACACACTTTTAGCAAGCATTTTCAAACCAAAAAACACTTTAAAGTAAGTAAGTAAGTTTATTGGCCAAGTATTCACATACAAGGAATTTGCCTTGGCACTCCGCCCACAAGTAACAACATGACATACAGTGACAGTTACGAATGACTCCGAAAACAGTAAACATTAATAATAATAAAACATTAATGATAAAACACCATTGATCAAGCATGTGAACCAACAAAATACCAGATGAAATGGAGGCTACAGATTTTTGGCTGTTGAGTAGAGCAACTACTCGCGGATAAAAACTGTTTTTATGTCTGGCTGTGGCAGCTTTGACAATCCGGATTCGCCTTCCAGAGGGAAGTGATTCAAAGAGTTTGAGGCCAGGGTGAGAGCGGTCAGAGATGATCTTGCCCGCTCGCTTCCTGGCCCTTGCAATGTACAGTTCATCACTGGAGGGAAGGTTACATCTGCTGATCGGACGATTCGCTGCAGCCTCCAGGTGTCGGGCTTGGTGGCTGAGCCAAACCAGACCATGATGGAGAAGGTGAGAACAGACTCTACTATGGCCGTGTAGAATTGGACCATCATTGTCTGTGGCATATTGTGCTTCCTCAGCTGCCGTAGGAATTACATCCTCTGTTGTGCCTTTTTGACTGTGGAGTCGATGGTAGCCCTCCACTTAAGGTCCTTGGAGATGATGGTTCCCAGGAACTTAAAAGACTCCACAGATATGAATGTGATGTTGTTGACGGTGAGTGGGGTGAGGGGAGAGGGAGCTCTCCTAAAGTCTACAATCAATTCCACTGTCTTAAGAGCATTGAGCTCTAGATTGTTGCGATGGCACCAGGACGCCAGCTGTGACACTTCCTGTATGTAGGCAGATTCCTCCCCATCCTGGATCAGTCCAATCAGGGCTGTGTCGTCCAGGGGACCTATGCGAGGATCTTGAGAAGCATGACAGAGGTGTCTGTGGGGGTGCAGTCATTGGTGTAGACAGAGTAGAGGAGAGGAGAGAGTACGCAGCCTTGCGGTGCTCCTATGCTGAGCGTTTGCGCGTCTGAGATGTGCTTTCCCAGCCTCACATGTTGCTTCCTGTCTGTCAGGAAGCTGGTGATCCACGCACAGAGGGGTTCAGGCACAGTCAACTCGTAAAGTTTGGAGTGTAGTAGCTCTGGCACAATGGTGTTGAATGCAGAGCTAAAATCAACAAAGAGGTGCTGTAGGGTGAAGTGCAGGCCCAGGTTGACTGTATCATCCACAGATCTATTGGCCCAATATGCAAACTGAATAGGGTCCAGATAGGATCGTGATATTTTTCAGCTTGGCCTGCACATGCCTTTCAAGTGTCTTCATGACTACAGATGTCAGTGCGACAGGCCTGTAGTCATTAAGGCCAGTAATCCTTGCCTTTTTGGGTACAGGGACAATAGTGGAGACTTTGAAGCAGGCAGGGACAGTACATGTTTGCAGGGACTGGTTAAAAATGTCTGTATATACCGGTGCCAGCTGTTTGGCACAGAGCTTAAGAGTCGAGGGGGAAACATTGTCACATTGGCTTTCTGAAAAGCCTCTCCACCTCATCTATTTTTATTGTTGATGATGTAAAAGTGATGTTGTTCACAACTATTTGCAATCATAGTGAAATTGCTGGGAATATACCCAAGCATCACTGCATTATAAACAATACACATGAGAAAAGGGCTCAGAGATCAGGTCCTGAATGGTCCGTGTCTAGGAAGGAACGGCAGATGCTGGTTTAAACTAAAGTTAGTCACAAAAAGCTAGAGTAACTCAGCGGGTCAGACAGTATCTCTGGAGAGTAGGAACACGAAACGTCACCCATTCCTTCTCTCCAGAGATGCTGCCTGCCCCGCTGAGTTACTCACGAATGGTCCATGTTGGATTTGGGGCTAGAAAAGAAAGATTGGCCTCCAAGCAGTAAGAAAAATGCAATTTTGCAAAAAAATATATAAAGTAAAAGGAAATTAATTCTGGTTGACAGTAAGAAGTTTGTAATTTGATGGGAAGGTTCTCTTCTGGTTTTGCTCATCAGCTGGGTGATGTTAAGCATAGTGATTCCCTCACATCTATTGGGCACAGTGGTGAACAAGGATCCTATAGAGGAGCAAGATAGACCCCTCCTTCTAAATGCAATGGACTGACGTGTAGAATGCAAAGGAGCAGAACGTGGGCCTTTTTTTCATCCATTTCAGTAACCCGACCCGACTCGCAGTGTAATCAACGTTGCGGGGGAACAGTTGTGTTAATAAATTATAATTCTGAAAATGAGGAGAACATTTTTACCAAAGAACTTTTATTTTTACGAGGATGTTTCCGTAACCAACTTCCGTCTCCGCACTAGTATCTTTCCCCCGCTATGGGATCTTTGGTGTGGAGACGGAAGCTGGTTACGGAAATGGGGGCGAAAATTACCCATGAATCTGCCCATGACCGTACTACGTCTTTTTCGTCGAGTGAGCTATCCTGCTCGCTATAGGATCTTTGGTGGTGAGCAATTGAATCTTGGAACCTGAAAGAATCAGGAACAGAGGTGGGGGTGTCTTCAACGGCGAGCTGAGGTTAATCATGAACCTTTCACCTTCTGGCCCAGAGGTGAGGGACATACTGCATGAGCCAAAGCAGCCATGCAAACCAACGGCATTTGATGCCCTTGTTTACTTCTAATGCTCCCACCGGATTTTTGTACTCTGTTCCAGCTCAGAGCTCAATGAAAAATGCTGGAGTTGCGAAGAAACAAAAAGCAATAAAGCAACATAAACATTTTACTCTAAAAAGAACGCACTCACCAGATCACAAGGCATAAAACCTGCCACGCATTCATATTCTAATAATAACTGAAACATGTAAGCACATCCTTTTTTAGTAATACATTTGCATATCTGAATGACCCCAATTGCACCCTATTCAAAGGTACCTTGGATACAAGCCACTGCATGGTTCAATAGCTACAGCTCAACACACCCAAACATATTTCCTGTTTACAGTTAAAACTTCAGCTCTGAAACACCCAAATTACTTTGTTCCTTTATACAGAAGTAAGTGTACATGCACGTACAGTTAGATTTAATTATGCCATATGGAGAAAGATATACTTGGATACGAGGGAGAAATTGAAAGACCAAGATGCACCCGTGCTTTTCCAGCTTGTCTCTGTTTCAATGCTAGGATGATGCTGATTTGGCTGTACCCAGTCAGGTAAATGGAGTGAGTGGATAACTGACCAGCTATTGCAACTTGAGTGTAAGTGACCTATTCCTGCAAAGACATAAAAATCCCATTGATCCGGCATGTCCCGTACTTTGGTGGTGCCCGACCAGCAGATTTTCCACACTATTGGAAGTTACGCCTTTGATAATCCAATACCCTGATAATTCAACATTTTAGGGAGGTCACACAATAACACAATAAGTTATCCAGTGAACCCTTTATGGTTCAAGTGAGTTTGTGAGAGAAACTGGCGTGTTTCATAGGAGCATTGAAATGGAACCAAGCGATTTCCAAAACAGCACAGTAACCAGGGCCTCAATGATATTCAAGGATGCTCAGGAACCGGGGCCACAGCAAGTTCAAAGTTCAACGTTCACTTTGTTAGAGGTAAAGAACTGGGTCTCAGTGTGTGAAAGGGAGCACAGAGAAACGGTTCCATGTGAAGTGGGGACATTGCAGCCCACATTATATGCTGTCAGAAAACAGAGTGCACAACAAAATAGGTTATAGCATCTTTCACAATCTTCCCAAAAATCTTTTGCGAGTGCTTCTGCTATCTCTACACGATTATGAGCTAAGAAATAAGGCAGCAAAATTGCTCGAAGCCCCCCCCCCCACTAACAGCAATTAAATAGATGACCAAATAATCTGTTCTCAGTATGATCTATTTGAAGAATAAATAAAACCGGGACATCATGAGAACTGCCTTAATAAACAGTGCTACAGAATCACTTATGCCCTTCAGAGAGGGTAGTTGGGGCATTAGATTAATATTACATCCAGAAGACAGCACCTCAGGCAATGCAACATTGCTTCACTGCTCCATTATGATATCAGCTTGGAAATTGAAATCTCTGGGGTGGGACTTGAACCTACGACTATCCAGTTACCAAATGAGCCACATCGGACACAAGAAGAAAATAGCATTTTCAAAACAAAAAAAAAGATTGCTTTGATCTTTTTTTTCCCCCTCGTACAACAGTTTAATACGTCACCTACGTTATTTCATTGAGCCTACTCTGATATGAGTGTTAACCACAGTCCCACTTTTTAAACTCGGGATCCCAATATTGTTCCATTGGAAAGCTATAAAGCCTAATCATTAACACAATTTCATTCTGTTATGGCCAGAGAGACAGCCTTTCCCCTGGGAAATGATAATGAAGCTCGGTACAGCAATAAAACAGAATCGCTCTATGATAATGAGTTTACTTTATGCCATGCTTGTAACGCTGGTTCTGTAAACAAGTTGATTACGTTGCCAATTGAAAGCCCTCGCATTGTCAGGTATATTTTTGGCTTACAAGGAAAAAAATATCTGCTTGGATATTTATTTGGAATATATTAAAGCAGAACAAAATACAAGTCCATTCTCATCCTTGCAGTGTTGAGTTGAATGGAGTTTTATTTACCAGAGAGGGTTCTTTCAGCCAATTTATTCATGCTTCAGCAGTAAGGGTGGGGTGAGCTCCAATTTGTTACTAGTTTTCGGGGTAATGGCAAATTTTCCGAAAGTGGCAGAGTTAATGACTTGCTCATAGATGCGGCTGCCCAGTTTAGAACCATAATCACAGTGGATCCCTGCCCAATATTGACACTGCCTAGAAACCCCTGCCCATCATGGAAGCTTGTCTGGAAAACCAAGGATCACCCTCTTTCTGTGCCCGGCATTCTAACCTGCTCATTTAGGAGATCCACTCAGTATAGTCCAATGCCACTTCCATGCATTGCCCAGGTAGAACCACCCACTTTACCACTCTAGTCACCCTGCCCAGTAGTGAACCCGACGATGACATTCAAGGACATGTCCCGCTTTCACGAGGTAATTCACGGATTCTCCCGAGTTTCTCCCTGATTCAAACTTACAGAATGTTCGTAAAGGCCATAGAAGTTTGTAGATATATTGTAGCAGCTCGTTGTCCCATCCGTAGGTACTCGGGGCATCAGGAAAGTCTGGACGTTTTTTCCAGCCCGATGAAAAATGTCCATGAGTAAAAAAATAGTCGGGATGAAAAAAATTGCAACTTTTACTCGTAGTTAGTTCGTGGGCAGACCCGTAGTAGGCCGTGAGGGTAGTCGTAGGTAGTCGTGGGTACCCGTAGATATCCGTGAGTACTCGTAGCTCGGCAGCTGGACAGAGGAAAAAAGGTGAGTGAATAAAAAAGCTTAAGTCAACATCAGCACGTGACCTCTGTCTCTCCAGTTCGTGAGCATATTCGTGGAAGGTCGTAGGAGTCCTTTAAACTCAGCAGAGGTTTTGGATTAAGTCGTGAAAGTGGGACAGGCCTTAACCCTACTTTGTGTCCAAGGTCAACTTTACATCCCTATCCATGTATACATGTCCCAGTCTATTTTACTGTGTAAAGCCCCATCCATTGTGCATCTCCAACAGTATAAAACTTTCCTTCCTGTGAAATGATGTTCAAAGTTAATCTCCACCCAGCATAGCCCAATATAGAATAGCCCGACATAGAACCACACCCCATCAAGAACAATGCCTAAATTGAAACCACCCAGAGGACCCTAGCCATTTTAGCATCTTGCCCACAACAGATCCATCCCATTCAGTGTAGTTTTTTGTTTTAGTTTTAGTTTTGTAGCGCGGAAATAGGTCCTTCGGCCCATCGATCAATGATCCCCGCACATTAACACTACACACACTTGGGACAATTTTACATTCATACATTTGCACTCCTGCACCTATTCCTACTCCTGCACCTATTTTCTAAGTTTTTATGTTCCTATTTATACTCAGCCAATTAACCTACAAACCTGTACGTCTTTGGAGTGTGGGGGAAAACCGAATATCACAGAGAAACCCCACGCAGGCCACGGGGAGAACCTACAAACACCGTACAGACAGCATCAGTAGTCAGTATTGAACCTGGGTCTCTGGCACTGAAAGGCAGTAGTTCTCCCGCTATGCCACCATGCCATTGTAGAATTATACCCATTGCTTTCAATAGTACTGAGTTAGGTAGAACTCTCATCCACTGCCATGTACCCTACTCTATAGAATCCCACCCACATAACCCCTATACCATAGAACATGTCCATTGTAAAGCCTCCTCTGACCAGAATCTGCCCATTGTAGAATCTGTCTATTATAGAACAAGTTCATTGAAGAACCTTATCTATTATCGTTCCATTGTAGTATCTCCAGATTTGGAATAACAGTGAAACTCAGCTTACTCTCAACCCCCAGCTGGCATAGAGCCTCGCCCATTATGTTCCACCTTGCTCATCGTCAGGTCCCAGCCACTGTAGAACCTACTCACAGTCAATTTTTAAAAATTAGGATTAACAAAACATGCCTGATCATAGCTACCAGGTTACCACACGAACATTGAAAATAAATATTTCTCCAATATTTAAAAGCATTACATTTTTATCTGGATGAAGTCCTTTGCTCGCTTTCTGAATAGTGAAAGGCTTGTATAGAGTGAATGTGGAGGATGTTTCCATTAGGGGGAGAGTCCAGGACGAGATGTCACAGCCTCAGAATTAAAGGACGTTCTTTTAGGAAGGAGATGAGGAGGATTTTCTTCAGTCAGAGGGTGGTGAATCTGTGGAATTCTTTGCCACAAAAGGCTGTGAAAGCCAAGTCAATGGATATTTTTAAAGCAGAGATAGGCAGATTCTTGATTAGTTCGGGTGTCGGGGGTCATAGGGAGAAGGCAGGAGAATGGGGTTAGGAGGGAGAGATAGATCAGCCATGATTGAATGGCAGTGTAGACTTGATAGGCCGAATGGCCTAATTCTGCTCCTATCATTTATGAACTTATGAACTCCCTATTCTTTCAAGCATTGATTCCTTCCTTAAATAAATCAAAGACCCTAATGGCTCTCAATACTTCTCAATTTCAACGGTTCCCTTTGGAAGTGTTCAGTCCCATTGAACTTGCAACATATTTACCTGCTGCCACAAACTACCAAAAATTGCTGTGCTGTTTTTTTTCTATGTCATTACTCAGCTTAATAGAGTTCCCAATAAGATCTCCATTGAGTCAAGGATAGCAGGAGGTTATTTTCAATGTATTGCTACAATTAAACAGGTATTGAAGATTGGATGAACATAATATAAACAACTTAACTGTCCTTTCCTTCTTCTGATCCATAATCCCAGGGTTTACACTCCCTCATGACATGTTGACAGCAATTCAATTCCAGCCCCATTCCCATCTCCATATCGGATCATTTAGTCTGGTTTAGTTTATTGTCACGTGTGCCGAGGTACAGGGAAAAGCTTTTGTTGCGTGCTACCCAGACAGCAGAAAGACATTACATGATTACAAATGAGCCATTTGCAGTGTATAGATACATGATAAGGTAATCATGCAAGGTTTAGTGCAAGGTAAAGCCAGCAAAGTCCGATCAAGGATAGTCCGAGGTAGACAAAAATGCTGGAGGAACTCAGCGGGTGAGGCAGCATCTATGGAGAGAAGGAATAGGCGATGTTTCGGGTCGAAAGTCTCGACCCGAAACGTCGCCTATTCCTTCTCTCCACCGAGAGTCTCGACCCGAAACGTCGCCTATTCCTTCTCTCCACCGAGAGTCTCGACCCGAAACGTCGCCTATTCCTTCTCTCCATCGAGAGTCCCGACCCGAAATGTCGCCTATTCTTTCTCTCCATAGATGCTGCCTCACCCGCTGAGTTCCTCCAGCATTTTTGTCTACCTTCGATTTTTTCCAGAATCTGCAGTTCTTTCTTAAACAAAGGATAGCATAATGAAGTGGGTAGTAGTTCAGCACTGCTCTCTGGTTGTGGTAGGATGATTCAGTTGCCTGATAACAGCTGGGAAGAAACTGTCCCTAAATCTGGAGGTGTGCGTTTTCACTCTCCCATTTTATCCATGATCAAAGCGAACTACAAAACAGCGAGGAGTAAGAAAGTGAATATTTTTGGAATATTGGCTATGGAAGTTTGAAACAACCAAGAGGAAAAATTCAGAAAAGTATTTATCATCAACTTGGAGGGAGAGATAAAGGCCAGCAAATTCAGTACCTATCTAACAGCATGACGCAGATCTTAATGTAATTCACAGAATATGGTTGTGCTTGAAGAGAGGGAAAGAACTTTAAAATTTATGATCAGCAGTTTGGCCAGAAGAGATTTTCAAAAAAGAAAAAAAAATGGTAGCAGCAGAATCTTATTATAGTACCACCTTCCACCTCATTGCTCTCTTCCTCTGTTCTGAAGCTTGGCACGACACTTTACCAGATGACAGTGTCCCCATAACGACACTCAGAGAGCAGTAAATAATAAATATCAGGCTCATTACGCAACAGGAAGCTAGCTAAAAGGATGCATGCACCAACCACTCCACTGCAGGCAGCTATTGAAGAGAAAAGAAAACAAGTCACTTGCTGAGTTCCAGCACCCTGTTTAAAATGTTATTTTGTCTTAAATAGAGAAACTTAGTAAAAGGCCAGAGTCGAGAGTATAAGACAGACTCAAAGCCCTGTCCCACGGTACGAGTTGATTCCAAGAGCTCTCCCGAGTTTGCCCTGATTCAAACTCGGAGATTTATGGTAATGGCCGCTCATCGGTACTTGGGGCTCTCGTGGACATTTTTCAACATGTTGACAAATCTTCACAAGTCTTCCCGTGCTTACCTGCCATTAGCGAGTCTTCCTGAGTACATGCCGTTAGCGTTACGAGCCGCTAAGTGATGTCCCCGAGCTCCGATGTACCCGTTAAATTCAATCTTCGGGAGAGCTCTTGAAATGAACTCGTACCGTGGGACAGGGCTATTAGAACTGATGAAAAGATGAGCAGACACTGGGTTATTTACAATGCTAATCCCCATCTTACTTCTCTGTCCGGGCAACTTTTAATAAAGCTTTGATTGAATTACAGTAAAGACCCAAAATGTCATCTTGTTGTCCACAAGGCTTTTAGTTTAGTTTAGTTTACAAAGCGGAAACAGGCCCTTCGGCTCACTGAGTCCGCAACGACCTGCGATCCCCATGCATTAACACCATCCTACACACACTGGGGACAATTTACACTTATACCATGCCAATTAACCTACAAATCTGTACTTCTTTGGAGTGTGGGAGGAAACCGAAGATCTCAGAGAAAAGCTGCGCGGTCACGGGGAGAACGTACAAACTCTGGACAGACAGCACCCGCAGTCGGGATCGAACCTGGTTCTCGGGCGCTCCAAGCACCGTAAGGCAGCAACTCTACTGCTGCTCCATTTATTGAGATGTTTCCATCTGAGGTTTGTGCATTAAAAATTGGCAGCTTCTGGGTTAATCTCTTCAACTTTGTTTCCTGGCCAGGAACTGGGGTCAAAGAGGAGAGGTCAATGCACTGTTCCAGCCTTTATGTTTTGATCCATTTTCGAAACAGGACAACCATCTTGAAAAGCAATCACACAAGAAAAAAATATGATTTGTTTTTCTGCAATAAAGGTCCTTTTGTTTCTATACTGCCCTAATCTTGTGAGGTCTGTACACCAACAGACCAATAATGTTCACAAATAACTATTTCATTCATGTGTAGGAAAGAACTGCAGATGCTAGTTTAAACCGAAGATAGACACAAAATGCTGGAGTAACTCAGCGGGACAGGCAGCATCTCTGGAGAGAAGGAATGGGTGATGTTTCGGGTGGAGGCCCTTTCCAGACTAGAGTCAGGGGAGAGGGAACTGAGAGATATACAGTTGACGTAGAGATATAAAACTGAAATTTATGGCTATCTTCTATAACTGGTTTCAAATTAACACCAGATACATCAAGTTATGTCTGCTACGGCATAGTTGCATGTACAAGGGTATTGGAACAGTATGTAGATGTGTTCTTTATACAGGTGTTCAAATAGCAACAGAGGCCTCACTTTTGTTCCCTTCCGCCCCCACCTCAATGAGTTCCGGGTCCACCACGACGTAGAGCTTTTCTTCCGTCGCCTCCACCTCTGTGCCTTTTTCTATGGGAAGGAGTCCTCACCACATAGTGATGACCCCTTCACCCGACTCCACCAATTCCCCCTCCTCTTTGAACAGCCTTCTACCCTAGACTTTATTTCAATCTGCTGGCATGACATCAAACCGTCTCAACCTTTGCACTCCCCTTACCGACTCTAACTTCACCCCTTCTGAATGTACAGCCCTCCGCTCACTCTGCAGCAATCCTGACATTATACTGAAACCCGCCGACAAGGGAGGTGCCGTGGTAGTCTGGTGCGCTGAGGCCAGGTAACAACTCTCAGACACCTCCTTCTACTTATCCTTGGACCATGATCCCACAGACGAGCACCAGCCCTTAATCTCACACACTATTTCTGATTTCATCACTTCTGGCTATCTGCCTTCCACAGCCTCCAACCTTATCATTTCCTAGCCCCGCACAGCCCGGTTTTATCTTCTCCCCAAAATCCACAAACACAACTGCCCTGGCAGACCCTGCCTGCTCCTGTCCTACAGAAATGATTTCCACGTACCTTGACTCCATCCTATCCCCCCTGGTCCAAACTCTCCCGATCTATGTCCAAGATATCCCACATGCCCTTCGTCTCTTTAATGACTTCCGCTTTCCGAGCCCCCACTCCCTCATCTTTACAATGGGCGTTCAGTCACTCTAAACCATCCCACAACAGGAAGCCCTTAAAGCCCTCCTTTTCTTCCTCGACCGCAGAACCAGCCACTTTCCCTCTACTAACACTCTACTCCACCTAGCGGAGCTGGTCCTCACACTCAACAACTTCTTGTTTGACTCCTCCCACTTCCTCCAAGTCCAAGGCACCTGCATGGGCCCCAGCTATGCCTGCCTCTTTGTAGGGCACGTTGAACAATCCCTGTTGCAGGCGTACACTGGCCCTATCCCTGAACTCTATCTCAGTTACATTGATTACTGCATCGGTGCTACCTCCTGCACCCATGTAGAACACATGCACTTCAACAACTTCACCAGCTGCTTCCTGCAAATACTCTATCCCCTACTCCCAATTCTTCCATCTACACCACATCTGCGCCCAAGATGAGGTGTTCCATACCAGGACATCTGAGATGTCATCATTCTTTAGGGAATGGGGGTTACCCTATCCCATCATAGATGAAGCCGTCACTCATGCCTCCTCAGTACCCCGCAGCTCCGCCCTTGCTCCCCCTCCCCCTAGTCGCAACAGAGACAGATTCCCCCTAGTCCTTACCTTCCACCCCATCAGCCGTCGCATACAACACATAATCCTTCAACGTTTCCGCCATCTCCAACGGGATCCCACCACTAGCCACATTTTCCCATCTCCACCCCTTTCAGCCTTCCGCAGAGACTGTTCCCTCCACAACTCCCTGGTTAACGCATCCCTTCCCACCCAAACCACCCCCTCCCCAGGTACCTTCCCCTGCAACCGCAAAAATGCAACAGCTGTCGCTATGCCTCCTCCCTCGACTCTGTCCAGGGACCCCGACAGTCCTTTCAGGTTAGGCAGAGGTTCACTTGCACCTCCTCCAACCTCATCTACTGTATCTGTTGTTCAAGGTGTGGACTCTTATACATCGGCGAGACCAAACGTAGACTGGGCGATTATTTCACGGAACACCTTCACTCAGCCCGCATGAACCAACCTGATCTCCCGGTTGCTGAACACTTGAATTCTCCTTCCCATTCCTACACAGAACTTTCTGTCCTCGGTCTCCTCCATCGTCAGGGTGAGGTTAAATGCAAATTAGAGGAACAGCATCTCATACTTTGCTTGGTCAGCTTACAGCCCAGTGGTATGAATATTGATTTCTGAATATTGAGATGGCACCAGGACACCAGCTGTGACACTTTCTGTCTGTAGGCAGATTACTCCCCATCCAGGATCAGTCAAATCATGGTTGTGTCATCCGCAAACTTGAGAAGCTTGACAGAGGTGTCTGTGGGGGTGCAGTCGTTGGTGTAGAGAGAGTAGAGGAGAGGGGAGAGTACACAGCCTTGCGGTGCTCCTATGCTGAACGTTTGCAGGTCCGAGATGTGCTTTCCCAGCCTCACATGCTGCTTCCTGTCTGTCAGGAAGCTGGTGATCCACCGACAGAGGGGTTCAGGCACAGTCAACTCAGAAAGTTTGGAGTGTAGTAGCTCTGGCACAATGGTGTTGAATGCAGAGCTAAAATCAACAAACAGGATCCTCGCATAGGTCTAGTTGCTGTAGGATGAGGTGCAGGCCCAGGTTGACTGCATCATCCACAGATCTATTGGCCCGATATGCAAACTGCAGAGGGTCCAGCAGGGAGTTTATGATATTTTTCAGCTTGGCCAGCACAAGCCTTTCGAGTGGCTTCATGACTACAAAGATCAGTGCAAAAGGCCTGTAGTCATTAAGACAAGTAATCCTTACCTTTATTGGGTACAGGGACAATAGTGGAGACTTTGAAGGAGGCAGGGTCAGTACATGTTTGCAGGGACTGGTTAAAAATGTCTGTCTAGACCTGGTACCAGTTGTTTGGCAAGAGCTTGAGAGTAGAGCGGGGAAACATTGTCAGGCCCTGGAGATTTCCGGCTTTTCTCTCTTCTGAAAAGCCTCTCAACCTCCTTTATTTTTATTGTTGATGAAGTGATGTTGTTCAGCAAGGAGGGTGTGGGTAATTGGGTGTGAAGTGGTAATTGGATGGGGGTGGGAGTACAAGGGCCCAGTCTTTGCAGACTGAGGTGTGGGTGTGAAGTGTTGGTTGGGGGAGGGGGAAATGGTCTAGTCTTTTCATACTGGAGTCTTGCCTTAAGTAGGTGTGAAGTGGTGAATGGGAAGGAGAGGGTGTAGGGTCCATTCTTTGCAGACTGGGGTCTGGCTGTGTTGGTTGGGGATGGGGAGGGGGGGTACCAGGGTTACGTTTCTTATTTTCAAACCTGCAGTAAAACTCATTCAGGTCGTTGGTCAGCTGACGATTGTCCAAAGAGCGGGGGCTTTCCTCTTGTAGCTGGTAATTTCTTGCAAGCCCTTCCAAACTGAAGAAGAGACAGGAAGATCTTGACGGCTTAGCTGCTCGTGTGAGCTCTGTACACCAACAGACCAACAGAAAATATTCACAGATAGCTACTTCCTTCATAGAGTCATAGCATTATACAGGATGGAAAGAGTTCCTTTGGCCCAACACATGCTTGTCAACAAGAACCTGATCTAAACTAGTCCCATTTGCTCATACCCCTCTAAATCGTTCCTATCCATGTCCCTGTCTTTGAAATGTTCTTTTATTATATGCCTCAACTACCTGCCCTGACAACTTGTTCCATATAAACACCACTGTTGAGTGTTGGCCGTATAATAACTGGAGCCTTGCACCATGATAAAGATCCAAAGACTTTATTAACTACATAGCAAGTACGACTTCAAACACTTGCACGTCTCTCTAATTATAAGGGAACCAGGCAAGCAGCGATTATTGAAAAGCTAGTGGGCGTAACTACAAAAACATGACTCATAATATGAGTGACTCTGATCTCCCTCTGAGTGAAAAAGTTGCCCCTGAAATTCCAATTAAATCTTGCCCCTCTCATCTTAAACATATGTTCTCTTTTTTTTTTACCTGGTCCGGGTAAATGACTCTGTGCATTCAGCCTATCTATTCCCTTCATGATTTTATACATCTCTATAAGATCGCCCCTCAGCCTCATGCGCTCCAAGGAATACAGTTCCTAGTCTGCCCAACATCTCCCTATAGCTCAGCCTTGTAAATCATCTTTGCACTCTTTCCAGCCTAACGACATCCTTCCAATAGCAGGGTGAGCATAACTGAATGCAGCACTCCATTGCCACCCTCACGAACCGCCATGCACTCCACAACTGACAAGGTTTGCCAACACTGTGTGCCCCCTGCAAAATGGATGCCAGCAACTCATCAACGTTTCAATGCCAGCACACGTGGAGGTTTAATCTGTAACAACCGGGACAACAAATACAACCATTCATGTGCTCCCCTGGTCCCAGCAGTGCAGGCTCCATATCAGTCATCCTTGACAACCTGTGCTCTAGCTTGTTTACTGTGTAGAAGCTGCTCACCTCTTGGTATTGCAGCACCACAGGATG
Source organism: Amblyraja radiata (assembly GCF_010909765.2). Classification (NCBI taxonomy): domain Eukaryota; kingdom Metazoa; phylum Chordata; class Chondrichthyes; order Rajiformes; family Rajidae; genus Amblyraja; species Amblyraja radiata. The sequence goes on from NC_045966.1 coordinate 58,159,315, forward strand.
GCAGCTCATCACCACTTTCAGCTGCAGTTGGGAATGATCAATTCTGGCTGACCTCCCACCACTCATGAGAAAAGAGAAAGATGAAGATCCACTGTGACTCAACTCCATTGCTTCTGTTTCTCTGTTTGCTGATTGTCAATGCCTGCTTAAGTTACAGTTAGTTATGAGCACAGGGAGCTGCCATACTTGTGCAAGCTCTTCCTGCCCTCCTTTTTAGTGCCTGTCTATCCTGTTCACATGCAGAGCTTCCTCAGTGAGATCCTCAGCCATGATCACTTCCAATGGAGGAGGCCGCAGGACGTCCACAAGCACCGGTGGTCCTCATGTACCAGGAGCCGGGGAGCACCAGGTCTCGTATGTGTGGCAACAGACTGATGGCTGACTGTGGGAGAGGCACTGGAGGGAAGGTGCTTCTGAGAGGAAGCAGCAGTTTAGTGCTCCATGCAGCCACTGCCATCATCCCAGAGAAGGCCACCACCAATCCCCTCTTCCTGCTGGACACACAGAAGGAGTGCCGCCACACCCTCAAGCCACATGCAAACACTAGGGTCTGGGGGAGCTGTCTACGCTTCAATGGCTGAAGCTGAAGATTCCTAGAGCAACATGGAAGATGAAACCTCAGCCGCCAGAACTTGTGCAGTGGTTGGTGCTGGGGGACAACTGGTCAGTGTGGACGGCACGGTGGTGCAGCGGTAGAGTTGCTGCTTTAAAGCGCTTTCAGCGCCAGGGACACAGGTTTGTTCCCGACTACAATTGCCGGCTGTATGGAGTTTGTACAGTTCTCCCCGTAACCGCAGTGCGTTTTTTTTCCGAGATCTTCGGTTTCCTCCTACACTCCAAAGACGTACAGGTTTGTAGGTTAATTGGCTTGGTTTAAATGTAAAAATTGTCTCTAGTGTAGGATAGCATTAGTGTACGGGGATCACTGGTCGGTGCGGACTCGGTGGGCCGAAGGACCTGTTTCCGCGCTGTATCTCTAAATTAAACTAATACCAAACAAAATATGTAGGAAAGAACTGCAGATGTTGGTTTAAATCGAAGGTCGACACAAACTAAATCTCATGCTCCTGGGCATTTAATGCAGGCTTTAAAGATGTACCTCAAGTTTTCTATCTATTTTGGTCAAGTGAGTCCTCTGGCCCAGTTCCGTTGTGTGTACATACCTTGCAGAGATCTGCCATCAAAGGTACATACTTTCTCTAGCATGGATATAGACCATCTCAGTTCAGTGATCGCCACATACAAACCCTGCATGTAATCCATGAAGTCTAAGCAGGTAGATGTCAATGTTAGATGGAGAGCAGACATGCCTTTGTCAGAGGACAAGCTCGTCAGTCCAGGACCAAAGGAAGTTCGTGGATGGAGACACAGGATGCTGGAATTTAGAGCAAAAAAAACCCGATGGAAGACCTCAATGGGTCAGGCGGCATCTGTTGGAGAAAGGAATGGTCGATGTTTCATGTCTTGATGCTGTAGCAAGTCCATAGAGGGCTGATCGAATATAGGAGTGAGAGGAAGGGGTGAGATAGGTGGTACCAGGTAAAGTGGGGGGATGATGGGCAGGAACTTGCCTCCTGACTGATGAATGAATGTTTATTGGTATGTACACATACAATGAATTTGCCTTGGTGCTCCGCTCGCAAGTAACAACACAACATACAGTAAACCATAAAGAATAAAACATTAAAACATTAAAATATTAATGAAAGGCTTTGCACCTTTAGGAATACTCTCCATTTCAACACCGTTCATGAATCTTGGCAACATCGTTGAAAAAGCAGGCCGCTTAATTGGCACCTCATCTACTGCCCTAAAAGTGAACCACCTTTCCTACCTGTGGCTGCATGTCAACAACCTAGAATTTGTATCGCAGCAACTCATTTTTCGCTCAAACCTATCTCTAAAATTTGCATCATTTACTGCCCATGAAAGGAAATCAACATATCCATATTTCCTTCCGAGTCATGGTCCATTGTAGTTCCTCCTTCATTGTAGTTGTATACTGCCTGCTTCACCACATGGACTGCAGCAATGTGCGACCATCCAGTCAAGGATAGTGAGGGATACCCTATGTCTTAATGGCACAACTCAATGGGAGCACATGTCTACACAAAAGGCAAAAAAATAAATATACTCATTCCTTGTTGTAACCACTCTCCAAGCGAATCCCAACATTCACTCCACAAGCCTGCACTGGAGAAGAAAGCAATGAATTACACACACTCCCTCATACCTGTCCGCCCTCACACCTCAATCTTTGTATTGTACCATGTAAGCTACTTCCCAGGTGAGTGGGTGTATTTCTCGAAACAGTGTTCCTTTTCTATCCAATTTGATGTTATTCTTGCTGCAAAGAGCTCACTAAATCGTGATCTTCAAGTTCACATTGAACATAAAGGCGCTGATCTGCCCACCTCCTCTTTTCTTTGACAATAATGAAAATATAACAGCGAGGGCGGACCCATAATCAATGGGATTGAATGGAACCAGCTGTAATTGGGGCTCTATTTAAACTAAGTGGAGCAGTCAAGAAAATATAACATGGGCAAAATGTGATTACAAAAGAAGAAACAGCTGTAAATGGATTTTGTGTGACCTGTCATTTTTGAGGCAAGTTACTATCTAATGCGTACAGTTTAGAGAAGGTGCCAGCAATCTGTGTTATCTTCAGCTATAGGACTGTTGACCAATATTTCTAATTTCTACTACCTACCTCAATGGGGACCCTCGGACTGTCTTCGATCGGATGTTGCTGGCTTTATTCTGCACTAAACGTTATTTCCTTAACATGTGTAGGAAGGAAACGCAGATGCTGGTTTAAACCGAAGGTAGACACAAAATGGTAGAGTAACTCAGCAGGACAGGCAACGTCTCTGGAGAGAAGGAATGGGTGATGTTTCGGATCGAGACACTTCTTCAGATTTCGTTCCCTTAACATGTATTTGTACACTGTGAATGGCTCGACTGTAATGCTGTATTTCTTCCGCTGACTGGTTAGCATGCAACTAAATCTTTCCACTGTACCTCAGTAGACATGACAATAAACTAAATTTAACTAAACTGAACTGAACTAATGCTGGAATATGGACAAAACAATCTATTACACGTACACAATGTTCTTTAGGAGACCCATGTATTTTAAATACAGCATAGGTAGCTTTTGTTCAACTGTGGCATTGGGAGAGATTGGTTGAGTTTGCAGCAAGGATGAATTCCATTGAAATCACTCACCACAGAAAGCAATGAACAATGGGCAGCTCTAAACACCAACATATACTGAATCATAATGTATATTGAGTCAATGAATCTTCAGCTAAGTAATCAATGGTCTTCCCTTGTATTCTCAGAGATAGAGCTGTTACCAATGGATACATGTTGTTCAACTCCATAGATAATGAATGAGTCGTATTAACCAGATCTGGACATCATCCCTTCTTGGACTAAAGTAACATTTAATGTACAAGATAATAATAATCTCCAGCAGAGAGCAAGTCTATCCTTGAGTCACAACTTTACTGCTGTCTACCTCCTTGCAAAGATATGGGTTCACCACAGGGATGAATCATCCTAGGAACACCATAGCTGTTATGGAGACGGGATACACTGCAGCAAGTTGCTCATCCGCTCAAGGCCAAACTCCACATTGCAAAACCCAGGCTGGTGTAGTTCCAACCACATGATTAGAAGCTTTTCGCTCTCCAACAAGACAGTCTGCTGATTCACCACGTCAAACATTCATGACTCCACCTCCAGCATATTCTGATGCCAGGAATGCCATCATCATTGTTCCTTCATCAAAGCTGTGCCAAAGTCCACAAAAGCACACAACTGCAAATCCAGAAGGTGGCCCATCACCATATTCTCAAGGCCAATTAGGAATGGGCAACTTGGCTGGTGGCACAAGGAACTGCAGATACTGGAATCTTGGATAAACCACAACCCGCTGGAGCAACTTTGTAAGCCAGGCAGCCTCTCTGAAGGACATGGATAGATAACGTTTCAGGTCGGGACCATTCTTCAGACTCTTGATCCTTCTTCAAAATTGTCCTAGGTTTGGCAAAGATGCCTGCATCACCCAAATGAAGGGACTATGAATGGACAAAGTGAACATGGAATTCAATCATCAGAAGTGTAAGACTTTTCTAGAAATGTAGAAGAATAGAAGTTAGAATTAGACTATTTGGCTTTTTAACCCAGCTCTACTATTCAGTGCAATCATGGCAGATTAATACCTTGCTCCAGTTTCCACCTAGTAATCCTCATCTCTACAACCATTATATCCGACTTCTTGAATACTGTATGTTTAATCATTTTGACTTCACTTTCCTTCTGTAGTAGTGAATACCTCAGGTTCACAACCTTCTAGTTGACAAAATACAACTAAACACAAATCTGTGTGGAGTTTGCACGTTCTTCCTGCAGTTTTATCCAGGTTCCCGAGTTTCCTCTCACATCCCAAAGACATACGTTGTCCAGTATATAAGAAGTGGATGAGCAAGTGGAATAATGTAGAATTAGTGTGAATGCATGATCGATTGGAAGAGTGGATTCAGTAGGCCAAAGGGCCTGTTTCCTTGCTGTATCTCTAAACTAACCTAAATGCTGGAATCCTGCAATGAAAGATAAACTACTGGAAACAAAGTAGTAGGTCAGGCAGCATCTATGAAGAGAGATGGGTTAATTTTTCAAACTCAATGACCTTTGAAACTTTTGTAAAAAGGGATGTTTTAAGTTGTAGGGATGTGGGTAAAACAACAGGAATGCACCAGCTAACATGGAGGTCAAAGCAATATGGATAATGCAGATTGATGTTGAATGAGAGAGTAAGATGATGATTTTTTAAACCGTAGCTAACCTGTTTTGGAGGAGGTATAACTAGAGGGAGAAAAAGGAAAAACAAAAGTCAACATAGGAATTGTGAAGTGGCATAAGCTGATTTAGGTTCAGGCAGCATCTGTGTGGGGAGTGAGGAGCAAGAAATCTTCAAACTGGAAAACTGAGACAAAAACAGAAAATGTAACTTGGAAGATACTTCTTCTTATCGAATCCACACACAAGATTAGAAGTTGTTCAGCCAGAGCTGAACATATTTCTCGGCATCTGCATACAATGGTGTCTTTCTTGCGCTTCTTGTCCTTCTTGTGCGTAGTGGTGGAAAGATTGGTGGAAACAGGATCGCGACGTAAATGCTCCTTCCTTGACCCCACTTGGAAGATACCAGACATAATGATTCAGAGGAATAGTTTTAAAAATCAGTAGAAGCTGGTGAGCAGAATATGTAATAATTAAAGCAGATACAATGTTTACCTGAACCTCATGGGGGCTGAAATTAAATGTGATGGGAGTAAACTCATAGTTATACATAAAAGGTTAGTTTCCACATGAAGTACATAGTTCAGGCTAGGTACTGTGTGTGCTTCAGGAAAATATCAGACGGAGTGGTGCAGGAAAAATTCACCAGGGCTGAAAGGGTGAAATTTTGAGGCAAAATTGCAAGGACTAGCTTGGTGATCCCATGAGTATGGAAGATTAAGGAGTTGTTTAATTGAGGTGTTTAAAATGATTAAATCATTGCCATAGTAGATAGCAAGGAGCTATTTCCTCTGGAAGGAATGCCCAAAACAAGGGGACATGGCCTTAAAATTAGAACTAGTTGTACAGAACTGAAGTCAGGAAACATTTACTCATACAAAGGAAGATGGGAATCGGGAACATACTTTCCGAGGAGCAGTTGTAACTTGAGGTCAACTTAATGCCCTAAAATTGAGACAGACAGATATTTGTTAAGAAAGCCAGGCCAAGGTGGATAAAATAGACTGAAATCCAATTCAACTCAGGTCCAAAAATGTTTATAGGGCTGAATAACCTAACCCTGTACTAATGTTCCTAAAATTACATTTAAATATTAAACTACATTTAAAGTAGACCATGTGGCAAAGCACAAAATAAGAACTTACTGAACATTAAAGTTCACAGAATGCCATATCAACTAATATTAATAAGCTATACCAAGCGGCTGAGAGAAAAAAACTTCCATTGTACAATCTTACTGCACACTAATAACTTCTGAGTTACTTTTGGATCCTAGCACTAGCATTATTTGTTTTTGTACAATTAATTTGTACAATGAAGATCTGATCTCTTGCAGTGAAGCCTTGACTCCACACATTATATTTCCACAGACTATAGACCTGGCAAAGCTCTGCCCCTTGCTTCCTCAGCTATCCTCATTGTGACATTCTCGTAGATTGCACTGCTCTGTTCTTCAATGTTAATGTGATGGAATCAAAAAGATAAATGGCATCATTACTTTTCAATACTTACTTTGGAGGTTAAATATGATTGTGAGTGGGGAGATCCCGCTGAACTTTAATAAAGCCTTTGACAATGTACCACATGAGAGACTAAAATTGGCTTTGCAATAGGAGCCAGAGCATGATAGAAACATAGAAACAGAGAAAATAGGTGCAAGAGTAGGCCATTCGGCCCTTCGAGCCTGCACTGCCATTCAATATGATCATGGCTAATCATCCAACTCAGTATCCTGTACCTGCCTTCTCTCCATACCCCCTGATCCCTTTAGCCACAAGGGCCACATCTAACTCCCTCTTAAATATAGCCAATGAACTGGCCTCAACTACTTTCTGTGGCAGAGAATTCCAGAGATTCACCACTCTCTGTGTGAAAAATGTTTTCCTCATCTCGGTCCTAAAAGATTTCCCACTTATCCTTAAACTGTGACCCCTTGTTCTGGAAGACAAAATGATGTAGGACAAAATGGTAGACAAAATGTGTAGGAATTAACTACATATGCTGGTTTACACCGAAGATAGGCACAAAATGCTGGAGTAACTCAGCGGGACAGGCAGCATCTCTGGAGAGAAGAAATGGGTGACGTTTCGAGTCAAGACCCTTCTTCAGACTGAGAGTCAGGGGAGAGGGAAACTCGAGGTATGGAAGGATAAGGTGTGAAAACAACAGATCAAAGCAGTCAATGATTAAAGAAATGAGGAATGGACAACGAGGCATACAAACAGTAAAATGAATCAGGTGGACAGTGAAACTAGTCAGAGAACTAGGGTGGAGGAGGAACAGAGAAAGAGGGAAAGCAAGGGTTACTTGAAGTTAGAGGAATCAATGTTCATACCGCTGGGGTGTAAGCTGTCCAAGCGAAATATGGGATGCTGTTCATCCAATTTACATTTGGTCTCACTCTAACTGTGTTTAGCATAGGTCACAAGGCCAAGGTGAACTAAGCGGAGTTGTTCAGCAAAACGATCGGCCAGTCTGCGCTTGGTCTCGCAGATGTATAGCTGTCCACACGGATACAGTAGATGAGTTTGAGGAGGTGCAAGTGAACCTCTGCCTTACCTGAAAGGACTGTTGGGGTTGTTGGATGGAGTCGAGGGAGGGGGTATAGGAACAGGTGTTGCTTCTCCAGCAGTTGTAGGGGAAGGTATCTGGGGAGCAGTTGGTTTGGGTGGGAAGGGATGAGTTAACCAGAAAGTTGCGGTGGGAATGGTCTCTGCGGAAAGTGGAAGGGGTGGAGATGGGAAGATGTGGCTAGTACTGGGTCCAAGAGCAAAGGCCGCAATTAGGTAGCATATGAGAGGTCCATTTAAGAGTCCGATAACAGTGGGGAAGAAACCATTCTTAAATCTGGTAGTACATGTCTCTAAGGTTTTGTACCTTTTACCTGATGGGAGAAGGGAGAACAGGGAGTGGCCAGGGGGTGTGGTCCTTGATTATGTTGGTCGCTTTCCCAAGGTAGCGGGAAGTGTAGGATGAAGGAGTGGCTGGTTTATGCGATGGACTGGGCTGCATTCACAACTCTGCAATTTCTTGCAGTCTTGGGCAGAGCAGTTGACATATCAAGCTGTGATGCATCCAGATGACATACTTTCCTTTCAGCATCGGTAGAAATGGGTCAGAGTCATTGGAGATATGCTGAATTTCCTCAGCCTTTTGATGAAGTCGAGGTGTTGGTGTGTTTTCCTGGCTGTGGCATCAATGTGATTGAACCAAGACAAATTATTGGTGATATTTACACCAAAAAACTTGAAGGTCTTGATCACCTCCAATTAATATCATAAGATCATAAGAGATAGTAGAATTAGGTCATTTGGCCCATCGTCTACTCCACCATTCAATAGGATCTCGCTCCTAACACCATTCTTCTGCTTTCTCCCCACAACCTCTGACATCCATACTAATCAAGAATCTATCTATCTCTGCCTTAAATGTATCCACTGACTTTGCCTCCACAGCCTTCTGTGGCATAGAATCCCATTGATTCACCACCCACTGACTAAAGAAATTCCTCCTCATCCCCTTCCGAAAGGAACGTCCTTTAATTCTGAGGCTATGACCTCTAGTCCTGGACTTTCCCACTAGTGGAGCCATCCTCTCCACATCCACTCTATCCAAGCCTTTCACTATTCTGGTCACCAAAGCACCCATTAATACAGTCTGGGACATGTGCTCTGCCCATTTTCTGAAGTTGATGACCAGATTCTTCATTTTGCTGATGTAGAGGAAGAAGTTGTTGCCTTGACACCATGCTGCTAAGATCTCTATCTCTGTCCTGTACTCCATCTCATGATTATTTGAGGTGCGGCCCACTATGGTGATGTCGTCTGCAATCTTGTAAATGGAGTTAGAGCAGAATTTGATTGAAGAGGCATGAGTGAGGAAGGGAAAGAGGAAGATGCTGAGAATGCAGGCTTGTGGAGTACCAGCATTTGGAATTATCATGGTGGATGTTTTGTAGCCTATCCTTACTGATTGCAGTCCATGGGTCAGGAAGTCAAGGATCCAGTTGGAGAAAGGGGTACTGAGTCCTCGGACCAGGAGTTTGAAGATGAGTTGAGTTGGAATTATGGTGTTGAAGGCAAAGCTACAGTCAATAACTAGGAGTCTGTCGTATGTGTCCTTGTTATCCAGATATGCCAGAGATGAGTGTAGGGCTTGGGAGATGGTGTCTGCCATGGACCAGTTGGAGTGTTGAGTGAGTTACAGTAGATCATGACTCTGGGAGATTGGGATAATGTGCACCATGACCAGCCTCTTGATGCACTTCATGATAGTGGATGTCAGAGTCACTGGGCAGCAGTCATTAAGGCACACAGACTTATTTTTCTTTGGCAGTGGGATGATAGTAGTCTTCTTAAACCAGGTGGAAACTTCTAGTTGGAGTGGGGGAAAGATCAAATATGCGAATACTCCCAGCAATGTCCATACAGGTTCTGAGGACATGGTTGAGGACAACATCAGGCCAGTAGTTTCATGCCCAGGAAGGCTGAACTGACGTCTGTGACAGTGAACATGAATGCAGGTGCACCCGAGGCTGTTAGAGCAGATGATGTCATTGCACTGCCATTCTGTGAGCATAAAATGCATTAAGCTCATCAGAGAGGATGAGCTCATCATACGTTGTTTCGAGCGAGCTGCCCAACTTCACATTGTAGTCTCTTGTAGCATTCAAGCCTTGCCACAATAGATGTGTTAATCTGCGACTCCAGCTTGGTCTGGCATTGTCACTTGGTGTCTATGATGGTTTTATGAAGTTTTACCTACTCCGGGATCACTTGAACATCTCAGGCTTGTTCTTTACCAGGGAGTGGTAACCATGGCTCATCCATGGTTTCCAGTTGGAGAACCTCCAATTGAATTATTTGGCAAGCTCTCCTATACACACCGACTGATGAAGTCTGTGACAACATTGGGGTACTTATTTAAGCTGGTCGCGGAGTCCTTGGAGATGGACCTGTCCACTGACTCAAATCAGTCATAAAAACTCATTTGTTTCCTCAGACCAACACTGATTCAGAAATACCCATTATTTATCCAACAACAGTGTCGTTGTCTGAATGTTAAAGATAGTGTTGGAGCTGTGTCTGGCCACATACTCATGGATATAGAGAGATTAGAGCAGAGGACTGAGCACAGGCTTGTACGAAGTTTGTACGTTCTCCCTGTGACCACGTGGGTTTTCTCCAGGTGCTCTGGTTTTCTCCCACACTCCAAAGACGTACAGTTTGTAGGTTAATTGGCTTTTGTAAAATTGTAAATTGTTTCAAGTGTGTCGGATAGCACTAGTGTACGTGGTGATCACTGATCGGCCTGTTTCCGTGCTGTATCTCTGAAGTCTAAAATCTAAAGGTCTACCATTAACCTCCGATGTTCATGAGAAAGGAATCCAAATTTGTCCAATCTCTCCTTATAGTTAATACCCTTTAATTTAGGTAGCACCCTGCTAAAACTCTTCAGCACCCTGTTCAAAACTTCACCATCCATCATGTAATGGGGCAACCAGAACTGCACTCAGTCATGGAGTTGGAATGGCATTCAGGGGCTTACTTACCGCACCCTCAATGTCAGCTGCAGGAGGAAGTTCCAGAGCACAAAGGCTGAATGATGCCCCGGCGAGGAGAGGTTCGATGCATGATTCGGACAGAGGTGACGGCTAAAATGGGCCTTTATAGCTGGCTGCAGCTTGCACCTTGAAATTGGCTCCAAAACCTGACCTCGCTTGCATATGGTCTCAGTGGCTGATTTCTTACACACTTTGGACTTAACCTGGGATTGTATTTACATATGGTAATCATTTTCTGAACTGCAGGCAAAAAAGCGAATTTCACTGTAACCCGGTACATGTGATAATATAGAGCCATTGAACAGACTAGTGAGAGTAGGAAGGAACTGCAGATGCTGGCTAACAACAAAAGTGGACACAAAATGCTGGAGTAATGCCCCTGTCCCACTTAGGAAACCTGAACGGAAACCTCTGGAGACTTTGCGCCCCACCCAAGGTTTCCGTGCGGTTCCTGGAGGTTTTTGTCAGTCTCCCTAATGGTTGAAAGTGGTTTCCGCTTCTTCTATGTTCCGGCGATTATTTTAAAAATTCAACATCGGCCGCGACTAAAAATAGGTTGCCGTTTTAAAAATCGGTAATTTTTTAGTTGTATCCAGTAGCAATGCTAGTTGAAGGTGGTTGCCGGAGGTTGCAAGTAGTGTAAGGTCTTACTTTCCACTACCTGCAACCTCCGGCAACCACCTGCAACCTCCGGCTTCGACTAAAAAGTTACCGATTTTTAAAATGGCAACCTATTTTTAGTCGCGGCCGGTTTTGAATTTTTTGAAATAATCGCCGTAATATAAAAGAAGTGGAAACCACTATCGACCATTAGGGAGACTGACAAAAACCTCTGGGAACCTCACGGAAACTTTGGGTGGGGCGCAAAGCCTCCAGAGGTATCTCTTCAGGTTTCCTAAGTGGGACAGGGTCATTACTCAACAGGACAGACAGTATTTCTGGAGGGAAGGAATGGGGGTGATGTTATGCCTGAATCATGCATCAGGAGGCATTTTGCAAGGTTCTACTTCCAAATTATCACGTGGCAAGACCTGGAGGTGGAAGTGAACTCTTCTCGATTGTAGCACGGGATAATTGGGGTGTCCAGTGAATCGACTACTGAGGGGCCAGTGTGCAGCCTCCGTGGGATGGAACTGAGTGAGAGGGAAGAGTGAACTGGATATTATGCCATCCTGCTTGTTGTAACGAAAGCCTTTGAGGGAGCCGCCGTTCATACAGAGCTATACGTTCATAGTGTCAGGATTCCATGATCCAATTTACACCCAATTATCTGTGAGAAACACAGCCACGGCAATGAACTGTGAGTGGCAATGTGATAATGAACAGATAATTTGATACACCGATGGTTTTGGAGGGTTAAGTGGTTGACGTGACTGAGGAAAACTCCCCTGGTTTGCTGTGATTTGGTATGAAGTTCGCTGCTTTACCTCGGCAGACTTCCTGTAGCCATTCAATTAGTTTGCACAACTGCATTTAGATTCTCTGCATGGTGGGCTCTGTCACGTTCTCTCAGGCAGCCAAGGCATTGCTTAATGAGGCACCTGCTTGGGCAGCGAGGGCAATAGCTTGTTACTGCAATTCCTATTAAAAATAGGATAAGTCTTGGTCCTTGCTTCATTTGGAGATCCTTTCCGAGTAGATGCTGCAGCCTGTACTGAACTATTCCTGCACTCTCCCTGCTCTTGAGGCCTTGCATGCAACTGGGCCCTATCTCGCAAAATCCCACTGTATCAAATTGGTAAACCTCTGCTAATCTCCCATAGTCCAACTATCCCAACCATGCTGTCCCTAAAAAAAGCTCCCTTAATGTTCTCTTGTTCCCAAACCAAGTTATAAAGAGACGTAGGAGACATGATATGCTGGAATCTTGAGGAAAAAACAAACTGCTGACTCAGCAGGTCAGCCGAAATCCGTGGATGAAAATGGACAGGTTCCATTTTGGCATGGGACCCTTTCTCAGACTCTCAAGAAGTTAGAAACATAGAAACATAGAAAATAGGTGCAGGAGGAGGCCATTCGGCCCTTCGAGCCAGCACCGCCATTCATTGCGATCATGGCTGATCGTCTCCTATCAATAACCCATGCCTCTTAACTCCACTAGCCCCTAGAGCTCTATCTAACTCTCTCTTAAATCCATCCAGTGACTTGGCCTCCACTGCCCTCTGTGGCAGGGAATTCCACAAATTCACAACTCTCTGGGTGAAAAAGTTTTTTCTCACCTCAGTCTTAAATGGCCTCCCCTTTATTCTAAGGCTGTGGCCCCTGGTTCTCCAGTTACTAAAGTTAATAATCTACTTGGATTATGCTGGTGATACCAAGGACCACAGGTTGACCTCCTGAAGATGGATAGTGGGAAACTTGCGGGTAAAGGTCATCGGGACATTAAAAGGCATAGAGATGCTAGAGACTGCAGGGGCTGGAACCTTGAGCAACAATCAAAGTGTAGGAGAAACCCAGCTGGGACATGCCCAGGAGGCCAGACTAAAGGAAAAAGAGATAGCATAGTAAAATGGTTCTGATATAGACCAGAACAATGAGTGATGTATAGGAAGGAACTGCAGATGCTGGTTTATACTGAAGATAGACACAAAATACTGGAGTAATTCAGTGGGACAGGCAGCCTCTCTGGATAGAAGGAATGGGTGACATTTCGGGTCGAGACCCATCTTCAGACTCATGTTCCGGGCCAAGACCCTTCTTCAGAACATGGATTCTGACCCGAAACATCACCCATTCCTTATCTCCAGAGATGCTGTGGAATTCTCTGCCTCAGTCTGTGGAATTCTCTGCCTCAGAGGGCAGTGGAGGCAGGTTTTCTGGATGCTTTCAAGAGAGAGCTAGATAGGGCTATTAAAGATAGTGGAGTCAGGGGATATGGGGAGAAGGCAGGAACGGGGTACTGATTGGGGATGATCAGTCATGATCACATTGAATGGTGGTGCTGACTCGAAAGGCCGAATGGCCTAATCCTGCACCTATTGTCTATTGTCTATTGCTGCCAGTCCCGTTGAGTTACTCCAGCATTTTGTGGCTATCTTCAGAATACTGAATGAATTGGATTTACAGAACGTTGTTCAACACAATGGAAGGAGATGATATAATGTACTGAAGCAGGAAAAATAAATTTCCTACCAACAAAGTGGTGCAAATTTATTGTGTCGGAAGGAACTGCAGAAGCTGATTTACACCGAAGATAGACACAAAATGCTGGAGTAACTCAGCGAGTCAGGCAGCAACTCCGGATAGAAGGAATGGGTGACATTTTGGGTTGAGACTCTTCTTCAGACTCATGTTTACTGCTGTGGTCAAATAGCCAACTTATCGGCGGCCGTTCCCTTACCAAGTACGCTGTCTCAGCGAGTACTCGCTTAGAGTCATAGAGTCATCGAGTAATACAGCGTGGAAACTGGTCCTTCGGCCCAACTTGCCCACACTGGCCAACATGCCCTAGTCTCACCTGCTCGCATTTTGTCCATATCCCTCCAAACCTGTCCTATCCATGTTGTACCTGTCTAATTGTCCCTACCTTGACTACCACCTCTGGCAGCTTGTTCCACACACACTCCACCCTTTGATTGCTTTCACTGCTGATCCACATTGAGCCATCATTGGGCCGTCACGGCCTGCAGCAGTGGCAATCTATTCCCAATCGCGGGGCTCTCCCGCCTTTCTTTGTACAGCAGGTGGTCTGCCTCCTGGAGTGGTGTCCCCACGAGAAGGCTGGCATTGAGTGCTGCCCTCCCTTATAAGGCAACAGTTACTAGAACAAGTGGAGATCAGTCGGAACGGTTCCCTACAGCTGTAGGCTCTCGAGTAGCTAACTCGGCACCTCTCCAAGCTGCAGGGATCCAGCAACAGAAATCCTGTGTTGTTATTTTTTGACAGCACTTCATCTGAAGACTGTTGGAAACAAAAAAAAATGTTGAATGCATTTACTAAGCTGGTGGAATCATGGCGATGATACTTACACCATTTGCTGATAATGATGTTCATGGCAGTTTCAGCTGTCTGGATCTGCATTTTAATGTTTCCTTATGACAGTTCCTCACAGTGAGCTAAAAAGGGCCATTTAGACTTGTCAGCTGCTGACGAGTATTACCTTTTCACATTTACATTCCTGTTAGCAGGCAGTGTCGGCAAGGTACCCCAGGTCTTCACTGACATACCACTCGTTTGCAGATCAGCACATCCAAGGTTTTCAAGTGAAGCTTCTATGAGAACAGCAGAGAAAAAAGACAAATGCTGAAATTATTTCTGCATTGATCTCACTTGAATTCAAACAACTTCAAACGGGGCTTGTTTCCAATCCATTTGCCAGGACTCCCAAAGTTGCCAATTTTCATTCACGCTCTGCATGTTTGCATTTAACTTTTGTTTAGCAAAACTAACTCCTCAATTTAGACACAAAATGCTGGAGTAACTCAGCAGGTCAGGCAGTATCTCTGGAGAGGAATAGGTGATGTTTTGACGCAAAACGTCACCCATTCCTTCTCTCCAGAGATGCTGCCTGTCCCGCTGAGTTACTCCAGCATTTTGTGTCTATCTTCGGTGGAAACCAGCATCTGCAGTTCTTTCCCACACATTACTTCTCAATTTACTGCGAAGATAGACACAAAATTATCCTTGGAATTAGTGGCGTGCCCCCAGGATATGATAATGACAAATCTAGGAGAAAAAAACAGAGAGCAGTTTGAAAATATATATATTTATTTCTCATCAACTTTTGACATAAAAACATTAAGGTATGGGGAAAGTTGCTACATAACTTGGCAGGTTGGAGATCAGTGTTGGGAACTTCAGCTTTACTTTCTATAGGTCTGTAACTTTAATCAGCAGCCTGTACATAATAATACCATGATTCAATCACAAGTTGGTACTCACCGGATGTTTGTTAACTTCTTCCGCATGGACACGATAACACATGTTGGGCCAACGGTTAGACACAAAAAGCTGGAGTAACTCAGGGGGACTGGCAGCATCTCTGGAGAGAAGGAAGGAATGGGTGATATTTTGGGTTCGAGACCCTTCTTCAGACTGGCCAATGGTTTACTCGTGGCAAAAAACAAATTGACAATTGAAATCATTCCTGAGAGGCAGTCACAGCAACACAGAAGGCCCAAAGTTCCCAACAGGTCCTTGTTGCTATCATTCTGACAATGGCTCACTGAAAGAGTCCTGATCTATACACCAACCTCCTGCAATTTCCCAGCAATTACATCGGAAACTCCACTTCAAAGGAGAGCAGAGACTGTGAGGCAGGTTAGTTAATTTACACGTTTCATTAATTGAGTTAACATAAAAATATTTAACTCGCAACATAAATAATGTAAATTGTTCATTGCCTTTTTTTGTTTTTGTGGGGTTTTTTCTACCATCTTTTTAAAGTTTCATAACTGCCCACCTTTTTAATCATTTTTAAAATGTTTAATAGTTTGGTTCATTTTTTATAGTTTTTTAAATATTTTTCAGTGTTTGTCAAAGTTATAGGCATCTGAATTTCTTTGACAGGTTTGATGGCCAGTAAGCATGGGGGACATTGCTTAGCCTGCTGTTGAAGGGTTTCAAGGCAGGAGAACTACAGTTAATGCATGAACCATGAACTAACGATAGGAACATTCTTCAGGTAATGGTAGGTTGGGGACCAGGATAAGCAGGCGTACCAGAGGTTTATGGTAGAGTACTATGCCATGGTCAGGTCAGGTCGGGTACCATGTAATCCCGTGCTACCTGCTCCATGGTTGGATAGTCGGCGACTAAACCGTCTCCCCCACCTGGTTTGCCGGGTGAGGAGGGGGGCTGTGGACCCCCAGCAGGACCAAAAACAAGACTTGTCAAAGGGCGGATGAGCTTCTAGCGAGCCAACGGCCATCCACACTTCAGTAGAAGTTGCGATCACTGTCGTACACAGCATTGTAAGGAATGATGATAAAGCACACACACACCAAAATTCCATACATCCAGCGGTGGAAGTCCGCAGGAACTGGAGGACAGAGATGTGGTGCGTCCGTCACCGCTCCCGTCAGAAACCAGCACCACTGCGTCGCTAATGTTTTCAACGATGATGAATAGTAAGATTAAACGAGAACTTACCAGTTTGAAGTTTGAACTTTATTTTATGAGTAACGTTGAGGGATTACGTGAAGAACCCGCCAGGACGCATGTGTGTCAATCTTCAAAGCAGCGGTGTGAAATCACAGATAACAGTAAATGAACTGAACATAGTAAGATTAGAGAAATAGGATACCAGTTGAACTTTATGATCGAGGGTGGGCGTGGAGGGCACGTAATCCCTCAACGTTACTCCTCATAAAATAAAGATCAAACTTCAAACTGGTAAGTTCTCGTTTAATCTTACTATTTTACTTCGGAGTCACGTGAGTGACTACGTGAAGATTTTAAAGCTCTGTGATTTCATGCCGTGGAAACGAGTCCAGGCGTCATACACAGCATCAGTGGGCCAATGATGAGTGAACATTAATATAGCATTCAGACATGACATAGATATAGACATGTTGATGCCATTAATGAACAATAGTGGGAATCGTAACCTCCCTCAATCTGGAGGAAGTATGAACCATACCTAACATAGAGTTGACAAATACCCCCGATCTGGCGATGGGTTTATTCTGAATATTTGTACAGATTAATAGTTTGACCATCCTGCAGCCGCTAGGATGTGGTCCATAAGTCTGCTGCTGAGGTATAGCGGTCCTGGTAGAGTGGGACTCAATTTCAATGTACACTCCTGTATATGCCAGACCCATTTAACCCTCTGGAGACGATTTGTAGTGATTCCTTCTAATGAGGTTTTATGTAACTAACAATATTGCTGTCAGAGTCTATGAGGCTCTTAGGGACCTTGACATATTGGTGTAGATGCGTGATCACACGCAACCCAAGGTCCATGGGATATGCAACATCTGGTTAGGTCTGTGTCCCTGTCTACTCTGCTTGAATAATCATAAACAAAACATGTTATTATAGCCCACAGATATGATCATTCTATCCAGTGTAGCAATGACTGGACCTGTAGTGCTGTACTCAATGCTATGGCATAACCACTAGTACGTGAGTTTGACCAAGGACAGGGATGTTGCTGGTGCCTATCGGCGAAATGACGTAGCACAATGTTAACAACCCATATCTCTGCGTCCCTAGGCCTAGGAGGTTTTTAGTTGACGATACCCTTCATATTCTAGATGTCAGAGGGTGAGACCGGAAAGAGTGGTTTATATTCTCCGCAGCCAAATGATGAGGAGGGACTTCAGGCACAGTAAATGGAATTTTTACTTGATGTTATAATCCCATAAAACTGAATTTCAATGTGTCAGTCATCCGTGCCGAGTTAAACGTGAAGAATAAACAATACTTCCCATCTCCTATTCGGTTTGCTGCTATTTGGTGCTATCCCTGCAATCTGTAGTGAGCACTCCTAATGCTTATGGTTAGACAACCCGAGCCGCAGGAAACGGTCTCTCAGAGTCTGTAAGTCTATGAATTGATTATATCATGCAGAGGATGGTTTCAACATCACAACTGAACCAGCATCTTTTTTATCCGGAAATAACCATGTGAGGTTTTATGCTCATTCCGACACATCAGCGGGAATCATGGGTATGTAACCCAGGCAACCTGGAAGCGAGAATCTTGCTGAATTTTGCAAGACCCGTCTATTGAGGCCAAATGGAGGAAGACATAAAGAACATTCCTCCCTTGTGTAGCGAGAATGCACCCTTCGCCACTAATATGCCTTGTATTTTTGCAACTTTTGATTGAACCTGGATGCAAGCATCTCAAACGTTAGTTTTCCATCGATCCACAATGTTATTAAATGCTTTGTGATCACACATTCATTCTGTGTTGTCATTGATTTTGCATGATAATACACCAGTGCTAAATGCGGTTAGGTAAAACTATCACCGGATACTTTGATTTGATTGTACCTTTGTGATTAACATATACCACCACCAAAGTGTATCACCTTGGACTTGTGCATGCAGTTATGCATATCCACATGCCCTTTAATGCACAGAATGCACCTGGTGTCCATTAGCAGTTGATACCATAACTGAACACTTGATAATTCATGCTAATCCCATCTGCCTCCGTAACTAGAGATGGTATTAGTAGATTTCCCATCTTTGGGCAATAGCATCAGTTTGGAAATGACTGAAGATTTACAGATGAGAGGTTTTTAGAGGAGCAACGCTGAATACTGTTCGTCCATCATTGTGACTTTGTTAGTTTCAGCTGAGAATAGCAGAGGTCTAATCTTTTGTCTCAGAGCTGATCCCAGACAAGTAAATGGTTTGATTGTATCCCAATAATCAATAGTTTCAGTTGGTATCAACTTAATTTGAATTTAACTGGACGGGTGAGAACCTCAATTTCTCAAATATAGCTATGTGGCTGATAAGGCTAATTTATTAAAATACAGTATGTTCAATATCATCCAGATTGGCCAAGCCACTTATTTGTTAGCTCTGTGCAGTCGAAGCACTGATTGTAGTGATTTGGTAATAATCTGGAAACTGAAGTTAGCCCATTTTGCAACTGAGTGTATCATTGCCTCATCCAGTTATTTTTCAAATATCTTCTGTGAAAGGAAATGATCACATGGAAGTTATTCAGAAATGTCTATACTACACATGCGGGTTGAGGCTGTTGACATTGATCAGTCCACATCCCATATTGTGAGCCTGCCTTGAAAGGCATACTCCACCATACCTGTTGTGCAGTATAAACTAATCTTATGTTATCCCAAACCAGTGTAAATATTCAAACCAGTTTAAGTATTACCAACTTGTATCTGTGACGGGAGACATCATCGATGTGGATCCATACCTTTATCCGAATGGGAGGACTTATGCAACCCGACCCAGGAGCTGCCTCAACCATGTGTGCATGATTTTGCACCTGCTCCTGGGAGGTAGAGGAGCTCGAGTACGGGGTTGGCGCATCTTCCAGGAAGGCCGTTCTGGGCTATGGCCTAAAAAAGACCTTTTTTCTGGTTGTACGGCCTTCAAGCTTTCACCAGCTTCAGTGCATCGTGGTTTGCTGGTGGGTGCGTAGGGGTGCTGCCGCAGGAGATGTGAGGTCCTGTGTGATGACGTGGCCTTCCTGAGCCTGATGGCCCTCATCGAGCTCCTGCTGCTGGTTTTGTTGTTCCTG
This sequence comes from Amblyraja radiata, assembly GCF_010909765.2. Taxonomy (NCBI): domain Eukaryota; kingdom Metazoa; phylum Chordata; class Chondrichthyes; order Rajiformes; family Rajidae; genus Amblyraja; species Amblyraja radiata. The sequence goes on from NC_045966.1 coordinate 58,178,861, forward strand.
CACCCCCTGCACACTTGTGGTATCTTCAGCCAAAAACTCCTGTCATCAGAGTCAGCCCAGAAGTGACTCCTAATGCTCCCCTCTGTCGAGGGAGATGCATTATGCAGCCCTCAATAAGGTGCTGCCTTGGGTGTCCTAGGACCCCATGGTGACTAGACTCCATATACCGGAGCATGTCACATTGGAGCATCTGCTCCATCAACCGCTACATGCGGGATATGCGATCACAGTTGCTCCCGCCGGCGGTGAGTCTTCACAGCCCGACTTGTCCGAGTCATCGGGCCTGTCCGACTTTGCTTGGCCTTCCCGTCATTCTGAGGTGTCGATTCCGACTGTGCAGGTGCCAGGTCGGAGACTGATGATCGATTAGCGGTCCTGGTGTAGCCAACCGCTGCTGACTGTCCGCACTCCCGCGGTCCACCGCAGTCAGTCTACATTTGGACTTAGTCCATGGTTCCTTTCCTGTAACACATCCTCACAGAAACAGAACTAAACAACCTGAGAGTAAAGAATTTACCTGCAGGTCCTGTTTTAAACCTTCTGCTGTGGGGACAACGTTCCACCCCCCTACGAGCTTGTTCTCGAGGTCATTGTATTGTAGTAGTCAGGCCTTCCCCCCCGCCGTGCTGGGTATCCCCGCGGTTCCTGCAGCAGGGATATCCCCGCGGTCCCTGTGAAAGGGATAGCCGCGATATACATTGTCGGGTGGTATCCCCGCTATATAGGTGCCACTGGCACCAGTATGAAGCCGCTGGCTCCAATGACAACGGCCCGAGAGACGACTTCTCCACCGCCCGCTACCCATATTTCGGGGTCTTTCAAGCGGCTGTGTGTCGGGGTATCCCCGCTCGGTTTCCCAGGTGCCGGTAATATGAGGCTGCTGGCCCCAACGCCAGCGGCCCGAGAGGTGAATTCACCGCCGCCCGCTCCCGCATTCCACGGTCTTAAAAGCGGTTTGTGTCGCGGGGTATCCCCGATGTTATCTCCCCAGGTGCCACCAGCACCAGGGTGAAGCTGCTGACTCCAACGCCAGCGGCCCGAGAGGCAAATTCACCGCCGCCCGCTCTCGCATTCCGCGGTCTTTAATGCGGCTATATGTCGGGTATGCCCGAGGTCGTGACCGGTATTCCCTTGACTGGGTCCTCCGGACTTCGCCCCGGGCTTTAACAGGACCTCTAAGTAGAGGTTCCTGTAGGAAGATAAAACCTGGACGCAGTCGCACCCAATGCGTTAGACGATATGACACGCATGCGTCCTGGCGGGTTCTTCACGTAGTCACTCACGTGACTCCGAAGTAAAATTAACGAATGAATGAATGACTAACTGTGCCAAGGAATGAATAGCCACAGGTACCAGCCAATCTAGGACCAGAGGTCATAACCTGAGAATAAAAGGACCTACCTTTAGGAAGGAGATTTCTTTAGTCAGAGGGTGGTGAATCTATGGAATTCATTGCCACAAGGTTGTGGAGGCCAAGTCAATAGGTATTTTTTAAGGTGGAGATTGATAGATTCATGATTAGTAAGGGTGTCAGGGGTTATGGGGAGAAGGTAGGAGACTGTGAGAGGGAAAGATAGGTCAGCCATGATTGAATGGCGGAGTAGACTGGTCTAATTCTGCTCCAATAACTTGTGATTATGACCTTATGAATCTGCTGCCGAAGACCCAACCCAATTGATTACCATTCATTTGTGCTTTCAGCTACAGTCAGGTGATCATTCTCTTACTGATGAGGATTAGAGGATTTTACTCAGATTTTTAAAGAATTGATATGTCGGTTGCAGAGCTCGCCCCTGATTTTCTTGTTTTACATTTGATTTGAAGTCAATGCTCAAGTCATTGCTACCTCCCTTCTTGAGATCAGATAATGCTGTGGGAATGCTTTTCTATTTATACAACGCTATTTATGTTTGCAGGACACCATGAACAACATATAGCAAAGTCAGCTATGCTCCGCGACGACACGTAGCCATTAATTCATGCATTGCATGTTCCAAAACACCTGAATGAGATGATGATGAGAAAGGCTGTCTTTAGTAATGTCAATTAAAGGGGGATTGTTGACCAGCTTGCCACAATTTTCATTTTCCAGTCTTCTATGCCCATCTGTAAAGGCTTTGTTAACACACATTTCAAAAACTCCTTCCTTTAATAGTTCAACCCTTGCCTTGTACTATAATGACATAACAGGTTGAATGATGTGCGTGAGTCTCTAAATGTGGTTTGTACGTGCAACGTTATGCCCTTGAGGCAAAATAAACACCCATACTGAACAAACAGTAGTCCAAGGGGCTCCATCACCTTAGGATGTAGTGCATATTGCTGGTGTTCTCCCAAGTAAAGCTTGTACACGCACCAAAAAAGATGTGCAAGCTGGAGTAACTCAGCTGTTCAGGCAGCATCTCTGGAGAACAACGATAGGCAACATTTTGAGTTGGGGCACTTGTTCAGACTGACAGTGGTGGGGCTGAAAGCTGGAAGAAAAGTGGGAGCAGGGCAAAGTCTGGCAAGTGATAGATGCAGGAAGGAACTACAGTTGCTGGTTTAAACTGAAGATACACATAAAATGCTGGAGTAACTCAGTGGGACAGGCAGCATCTATGGAGAGAAGGAATGGGTGACGTTTTGGGTCGAAACCCTTCTTCAGACTGGGGTCTGAAGTCTGAAGAAGGGTCTCAACACGAAATGTCACCCATTCCTTCTCTCCAGAGATGCTGCCTGTCCCGCTGAGTTACTCCAGCATTTTGTGTCTCTCCTGGCAAGTGATAGATGGATACAGATGAAGGGGTATTTTGATTGGCAGATAATTGGACCGGGCTAGAGATGAAAAGACCAGAAATGTATGATAAGGAGATAAGGATAAAAAAAGGTGTAAAATGTGAACTCAGAGTGTTGAATATGGGTGAAAGGGGATGGGGGGGAAACGGGAAAGGGAGAAATGGGTGTGCATCCCCATAGGGCAGAAGGAATAGAGGGAGAAATGGAGGGTGTTTGTCGCTAAGTTATCTAAAATTGGAGATTTCAATGTTCATACGTTGGGCTGTCAGCTACCCAGGTGGAATATGAAATTATGTTCCTGTAGTTTGCATGTAGCCTTACTACGGAAAAGGGGGTCACATCAGGAGCACTGACATTTCTACGTCACTTTTGCTATCTTTAATGTGTCCTCTGACATTTCCACAGCCTTCATCATGATCCCACTGCCAGTCACATTGTCCCATCCCCACCCCTTTCCAGTTTCCGCAGAGACTGCTCCCACTGCAACTCCTCGCTTCCCACTGAAACCACCCCTGCCCCAGGTACTTTCCCTGTGATCACAGGAGATGTAACATCTGTACCTTTCCCTCCCTCCCATCTGTCTAGAGAACTTAGCAGGCATTGCAGGTGAGAAAGACGTTCACATGCCCCTCTTCCAAGCTCATCCACTACATTTGGTAATCCCAATGTGGCCTCCGTTACATTGGCGAGGCCGAGCGTTGACCAGGCGACCAATTTGGCAAGCACGGTCCGCCAAGGCCTGCTGGATAGCCTGTTTGTTAACTATTTTAACTCCCCATCCTACTCCCATACCGTCCTTTCTTTGTTGTGCCTCCACCATTGCCCCCCCAACCCTTATCCCACTCTCTTCCTTGGGGACCACCTGGATGCACAACCATTTTGTGCTGACTCCTTGCCCCCATCTCCTTCCTTTGGCTTCATATTTCATATTTCTTCTGTCAGAATCAGAATCAGAATCGCACTTTATTTGCCAAGTATGTTTTGCAACATACGAGGAATTTCATTGGCCAGGTCAGTCATACAATTAAAAGTAACAGATTACTCAAAAAAACATTTTAACATGAACATCCACCACAGTGACTCCTACACATTCCTCACTGTGATGGAAGGCGAAATAAAGTTAAAGTCCTTCCTTTTGTTCTTCCTCAGTCGGCGGCCTCGAGCCCTCCGTTGACGGGACGATCTTGACTCCCGTAATCGGCGGCCTTCCGGCCCTCCGAGTCGAGGCGTTCAGCTCCTGCATCAGGGGAATGACAACTCCCCGCGCCGGGCGATCGAATCTTGCGTCGGGGCTGGTCGAACCTTCTGCGGCGTTGGATCTACCAACTAGCCTCTCCCGAGACGGCGAGCCATTGATGGTAAGTCCACGGTGGTCACGATGGCAGCGATCCCAGACAAGGGATCCGTTCTGATGTTAAGTCCGTGCCCCGCAGTGGGGCTCACAACAGTCCGAGGAGGCCTCCAGCTCCAGCTATGGTAGGCCGCAGAGTCCGGAGAATGTCATCTGAAAATCGATCACATCTCCGGGAAGGTAGGAACTTGAAAAAAAGTTTCCCCCGATCCTCTTCCCCCTCCCCCCACATAAAACATACCGAAGAACATTAAAACAAACTTTTAACGCACTAAAAATAACAAAAAGAAATAAATAACTAACAGACTGCCAGCAGGGCTGCCATCTCCCCGGCTCCCCTGGTGGTCTATCCTTAACTCCTAATTCACATTTTATATTATTTCATCCCTGGTCTTTGTTCAATTATCTGCGTATCAAAACCTTCTTCGCCTGTATCCACCGATCACTTAAGATAGGCTCAAAAAGCTGGAGTAACTCATCGGGTCAGACAGCATATCTGGAGAAAAGGAATAGGTGACATTTCGGGTTAAGACCCTTCTTCATACTGAGAATCAGAGGAAAAGGAAACAAGGTCTATCCTCGGTTTAAACCAGCATCTGCAGTTAATTCCTACATATTTTGTCTGCCAGTTCACTTGCCTGCCCATGCCTTTCATCCAGCTTTCTCCTCCTGCTACTATCAGTCTGAAGAAGAGTCCTAAACTGAAATGTTGCCGATCCATGTTCTCCAATTATGCTGCCTGACTCGCTGATTTATTCCAGTATTTTCTGTCTTATTTTGTATTTGCAGTTCCTTGTGTCCACCTTGCACTTGCACCGTTTGTGGTACTGATGAGGAGCGGGTAGAGGTGGACTTTAGTGACTGGTTCGAGAAGGGGACAAGGTATAAAGGTTAATGAAGATTGGGAGAAGGTTTGAGCTGGGCAAATCAAAGGGAGGGGAAAGGGGAGAATAGTCTAAAACTGAAGGAAACAGTTAAAAGCAAAAACAAGGCCAATTCTTCTGAGATTCCTATGATCATCATGTTATTTGACCAATTTTTAAGAGAAAATGAAACTAAGATTGAGAGTATTTAATATCCCCATTACCTTCAGCAAAATTAATAAATTGTGGAGGAAGGAACTACAGCTGCTGGCTTACACCGAAAGGCACAACATGCTGGAGTAACTCAGTGGGACAAGCAGCATCTCTGGATAGAAGGAATGGGTCGAGACCCATCATCAGACCATTTAATAAATGAATACTTTTTTTGCTGTTGTAAGTAGCATTGTGAGGAATGAAGTTCCACATACGAGATGTGACTTTGTTGGTTTTGTTAAGCAGTCGTCAACATAATGCATAATAAGTCGTTGGAGCTGAATGAGGAATTGATTAAACCCAATGACATCGTTCTCATGGCTTCTTGCAGAAATTGCACCTAATAACTGGTTAGTGAAAATGACAGTACAATCACTCTTGGACATCATTGTTCACTTTATTTGGAGAAGTAGAGGCACTAATTTAAAACACTTTAGTGTGACACAAAGACGAGACTTACCTGAGATGTTCTCCTGGGACACAGGAACAGGTTGAAAAAAAATGTTTCTATGCTTATGTTATGCTTTCAACCACCTCTGTTCCAAACAAGCAGTCAGGTTATTTTTTGACATATACTGACTCATATTGAATTACAACACATTTTTTCAAAAAGTGAATGTTGGGCGGCATAAACTTCTGAATCAAAGTGACTGATCAGAAACAAAGTTTGAAGTGTGGTGGGCACTCCTGTTAAAGGTTGATTGCATGCACTGACCAGAATCACTTTCCGCAGCCTAAGGGCCTGTCCCACTTAGGCGATTTTTTTCGGCGACAGTCAGAAAATTGGCTGTCGCCACATGGTCGCGGGGTGACGCCTGTATTGTGGTGAGTTGTCTCCTCAAGTGTCGTAACTTTTTTCTTGTCGCTGCTGGATTTTGAAATGTTCAAAACCTTTCAGCGACTGTGGGCTTGACGTTGCCTGTCTTCTCCTGTCGTAGATGCTGTCGGAGATTGTCGTAGGTTGTCACCAGGATGACACCAGGTGACGTTGGTTGTCGCCGGGTGCTGACTTCGGTGAATTCCATTGGCGACTACCTACGTCAACCTACGTCAACCGGCGACAGGAATCGGCGATTAATTTGTCTTCAGTTGTCTCCGACAGGGTCGTTGCTTGTCGTAGCTTGTCGCGGGTGTACGTAGGTTGACTTCAGTTGTCGTAGGTTGTTGCCTGTGTGGTGGTAGGTTGTCGTAGGTGTGGTCGTAGGTGGACGATTGGATCGTCGGTAGTCTGTAGCTTGCTGTAGCTTGACGTCGACTAGGTGGTAGGTTGTCGTAGACATTGTCATGGTGGGGGGGACAGTCGCCGGTAGTCGCCGAAACAATTGCCTAAGTGGGACAGGCCCTTCACTCGCTGGAGTATTCTACCTGGGCTGGAGTGAGAATTAACCATCCTCAGTACTCTTTCGCATTATTAGCAGCCAAGTGTCATTCTGCCCAGCATTAATGTATACCAGGAGTAATTCAGCTCGTCAGACAGCTGCCTGTCCCACTGGGTTACTCCAGCTTTTTATGTCTATCTCCTGTTTAAACCAGCATCTTCAGTTCCTTCTACCCAGATTAGTATGCAAACTTGAAGCACACGGTATTGGTGGTTCAGTATTGATGTGGATAGAGAACTGGCTGGCAAACAGGAAGCAAAGAGTAGGAATAAACGGGTCCTTTTCAGAATGGCAGGCAGTGACTAGTGGGGTACCGCAAGGCTCAGTGCTGGGACCCCAGCTATTTACAATATATATTAATGATCTGGATGCGGGAATTGAATGCAACATCTCCAAGTTTGCAGATGACACGAAGCTGGGGGGCAGTGTTAGCTGTGAGGAGGATGCTAGGAGGCTGCAAGGTGACTTGGATACGTTGGGTGAGTGGGCAAATGCATGGCAGATGCAGTATAATGTGGATAAATGTGAGGTTATCCACTTTGGTGGCAAAAACAGGAAAGTAGACTATTATCTGAATGGTGGCCGATTAGGAAAAGGGGAGATGCAACGAGACCTGGGTGTCATGGTACACCAGTCATTGAAAGTAGGCATGCAGGTGCAGCAGGCAGTGAAGAAAGCGAATGGTATGTTAACATTCATAGCAAAAGGATTTGAGTATAAGGGCAGGGAGGTTCTACTGCAGATGTACACGGTCTTGGTGAGACCACATCTGGAGTATTGCGTACAGTTTTGGTCTCCTAATTTGAGGAAAGACATTCCTGCCATAGAGGGAGTACAGAGAAAGTTCACCAGACTGATTCCTGGGATGGCTGGACTTTCATATGAAGGACGACTGGATAGACTCTACTTGTAGTCGCTAGAATTTAGAAGATTGAGGGGGGATCTTATAGAAACTTACAAAATTCTTAAGGGGTTGGACAGGCTAGATGCAGGAAGATATTCCCGATGTTGGGGAAGTCCAGAACAAGGGCTCACAGTTTAAGGATAAGGGGGAAGTCTTTTAGGACCGAGATGAGAAAATCATTTTTTACACAGAGAGTGGTGAACCTGTGGAATTCTCTGCCACAGAAGGTAGTTAGATGTGGCCCTTGTGGCTAAAAGGATCAGGGGGTATGGAGAGAAGGCAGGTACAGGATACTGAGTTGGATGATCAGCCATGATCATATTGAATGGCGGTGCAGGCTCGAAGGGCCGAATGACCTACTCCTGCACCTATTTTCTATGTTTCTATGATGAATCCAACTTTTGGCTCAGTAGCATTCAGCAAGGAACAGTGGAAGTTGGATAACTTCTTAAGAATATAGGAGGATGGGAAGAAGGCTGAGAAGATGTTGCGACCATGACTGTTGATAAAATAAGATGATAATTAGAATAATAGTATTTAATGGTTGGCTTAGGCACGGTGGGCCAAAACATCTGTTTCTCTGCAATATGACTTTATAATACTAATACAAGAAAGCTGTGCTAGAGAAGAATTAGAAGGTGGGAAAAGAATTGCTCAACACATTACAAGACCATTCTTGTCAGAGTAAATATACTGAGTGGGTTCCCAGATGCAATGGAAATCACAGGATAACTGTGAGTCCTTTCACTGTACTGCCAGGGAATAGCCATGATAACGTTCTCCAATTGCATCTCTTCAACAAAGCTTTAGAAACAATACTACATTTGTGTCAATCAAAATAAAACTTTTACTTATATTTTTAAAAGAAAATTGTTACGGTGAACTTGCAATGGAGTGAAAGTGTATTAACATCATGACTCATGATTGATCAATACACATCCTACACACTACACAAACGCAAGCCATTCATCTGGAAGCCAAGTCCATGAGCACACTCGGGGTTTAGAGTCTGCTCTGAGCAGGTTGCCGAGAGGCAAGGACATTCTCTTGAGGCCTTTGCTTTCCCAATTGCTGCTGCCATTGTATTTCATGAATGTTGGAGATGTATGCCCATACCTTTCAATGAGTTGCTGCTGCCAGAGCTGCTGCGAGCTGCTCTGCATTCGACCATCCATCCTGTGCAAGGTGGAACATCAGCCGGCCAGTGACCAATGGATATGCTCCTCAGGCAAGAGCCAAAGAGAGTTTCTTTGCCTTCAAGGTAGCTCAATGATGACAAACTTGCAACGTCACTTAAGAAGCAATGGAACAACCAGAAGGAACTGCAGGTGCTGGTTTAAACAAGTTTAAAGCGGCAAGTGCAAGTTTGTCATCATTAAATCGAGATGAATGAATGAATATAAAGAGATATGGAACAAACGAATGAAAGATATGCAAAAAGTAATGATGATCAAGGAAAGATTGAGCCCACAATGGTCCATTGTTGGCTGTGGGCTAAGTGAGAACAAGTTATACAGACAATAAAACTCAACAGGACGATAGTGAAATTAGTACAATGACCGGGGAGGGGGAGGGACGGAGAGAGAGGGGATGCAAGGGTTACTTAAAGTTAGAGAAATCAATATTCTTACCACTGGTTTGTAAGCCGCCCAAGCAAAATATCAGGTGCTCTTCCTTCAATTTGCGTTTGGCCTCACTGTGACAGTGGAGGAGGCCCAGGACACAAAGGTCAGTGTGGGAATGGGAAGGGGGCAGAGTTTTTGGCAGCTGGGAGATCGTGTTGGCCAAGGCGGGCTGAGCGAAGGTGTTCAGCGAAGCGATTGTCCAATCTGCGCTTGGCCTCGCCGATATACAGGAGTCCACACCTGGAACAGCGGATAAAGTGGATGAGGGTGGAAGATGACCCTTGTTCAGACTGAGAGTCAGGGGAAAGGTTCTATTGATTCCATTTACTCCACGCTGCCTTTGCAAGGCCAGCAGCATAATCAAGGATGAGTCGCGCCCTGGCCACTCCCTCTTCTCCCCTCTCCCATCAGGCAAAAGGTATAGAAGTGTGAAAATGCACACCTCCAGATTCAGGGACAGTTTCTTCCCAGATGTGATCAGGCAACTGAATCATCCTACCACAACCAGAGAGCAGTGCTGAACTACTATCTACCGCTTTGATGACCCTCAGACTGCCCTTGATCGGACTTTGCTGGCTTTACCTTGCACTAAATGTTATTCCATTATAATGTATCTATACAGTGTAAATGAATCGATTGTAATCATGTATTGTCTTTCTGCTGACTGTTTAGCACGCAACAAAAGATTTTCACTGTACCTCGGTGCAGGTGACAATAAACTAAACTAAACTGAACTAAACTAAAGGGAAACTAGTGTTATAGACAATAATATAAAGAGATATAGAAGAAATGAATGAAAGATTTGCAAAAAGTAACGATGACCAAGGAATGGTGAAGCCCACAATGGTCCATTGTTGGCTGTGGGCGAGGTGATAACAAGTTATACAGACCGTGAAACTCAACAGAATGACAGTGAAACTAGTACAACAACTAGGGTGGGGAAGAGATGGAAGGATGAGTTAACTAGAGAGTTAACCTGTGGTGGGTTAACCAGGGAGTTAAGTGGTGGTAGGATCCAGTTGGAGGTGGCGAAAATGTCAGAGAATTATGCGCTGTGTGCGGCGGCTGATGGGGTAAAAGCTAAGGACTCATTCCTTCCCACCCAAACCAAGCCCCTCCCCAGGTACCTTCCCCAGCAACCGCAGGAGATGTAACATCTGTCCCTATACCTCCTCCCTCGACTCTGTCCAGGGACCCCGACAGTCCATTTGCTTTAGCACTAATAATTACCTAGCAAAAGAGCCACTCATCAGGAGGCTGTAAGTTCAACATCTAAAGACTTTTACCATCTCATCCCCCCTGGAACTGAACGACAGCTGATGTTTCAGTTCAGTTTCATGGGGGGGTGTGATGTTAAGTCATGTCCTGACCTGCTCTCTCTGGTAGATGCAGCAAGGATGGGAACAGAAAGGAGAGTTGTCTGTTGGACTATCTAAATATTAATCATCAATTATTTATCCTGACTTTGCAACAAGTGCAAGCTCACAACCAAACTCCAAACTTAGTGCAGACGCGCTGTAGTCCAGGTGCTCCAAGGAAACATTTGTAGCGTATTTCATGATGTATTAGGATGACGGGAATGGAGGTGAGGTGCAGGGAGAAGCTTTGTTAGATGGTCAAGTCTTGTTCTACATCTGAGCTGCAACTGTCTCACCTGTCAAGTGCTTTGAATCTTTCTGACATTCAAAAACGCTCTCAAGCTGCCATTACAATTTTCTTTAAAATCTTGGGAAATTTTCCAAAGAATTCCAAAACAGTTAAAAAGCACTTAAAACAATTATAAACATTTATAGGCACTCAAACAATTTCAAAAAAATATTGAATTAACCAATACTTAACGGGTCTTGACATGTGGATTTTGGCTTCTCTGTAAGTGACGACACTTCAAGACCTAGTCTTTGACTGTGAAACTTTTTGGGAGGTTTTCAGGAAGCGAGCAGTGGAAAATATAACAGTATGTGTCAAAGTACTCAGCAGCTCCCTTGGTGGGCCTGTGAATCACTGCATTTACCCATTCTCTCTAAACGGTACAGAAGATATCAAATCTTCAAACCGACCAGATTGACTTCCTCCTGATCAAATTTTACTTTGTCTGCCTCGTTGTCACTTTCCCCATAGCTAACTATGATCTATTGTATATTTTCCTTGTTCTTCATCCCCTTTGATCTCTCATTTTCACACCTTGCCCTTCCATATCACTAGTCTCCCTCTCCCCTGACAGTCTGAAGAAGGGTCTTGACCTGAAACGTCACCCATTCCGTCTCTCCAGAGATGCTGCCTGTCCTGCCGAGTTACTCCAGCATTTTGTGCTTATTTTCAGTGTAATAGCCCTGTCCCACTGTACGAGTTCATTCCAAGAGCTCTCCCGAGTTAAAAAAAAAATCAAACTCGTGGTAAGCACGGCGAATGAACGTAGCGGGTACGTCGGAGCTCGTGGGACAGGGCTTTAAAACAGCATCTGCAGTTCTTCATACACATCTCAGATCTTTAGTTTTTGGTCTCCTGATTGGCAGGTTGTTGGAATTAACCACACTATGTCAGCAACCATCTTTAGAGTTTCTCTTGAGGTATGCCTACCTGAATCGATTGTTAACCAAGGTTATCAATAGTTAATGTGCACCTCCTGTTAAAGGTGCCCATGGAGTTATATAGGTGGATACAAGGAACTACAGATACTAGTTTATAAAACAAGACACAAAGTACATGGATCAGGCAGCATCTCTGGAGAACATGGATAGGTGATGTTCCAGATCATGAGGTCATAAGTAATAGGAGCAGAATTAGCCCATTCAGTCCATCAAGTCTACTCTGCCATTCAATCGTGGCTGATCTATATCTATCTCCTATCCCTATTAACCTGCCTTCTCCCCATGACCTCCGACACACGTATTAATCGAGAATCTATCTATATTTGCCTTAAAAACATCAATTGACTTGGCCTCCACAACTGTCTGTGGCAAAGAATTCCACGGATTCACCACCACAGGCATAGCTGAGGACCATGCAAGTGTCCATAGTAACCTGTAATTTGAAAAAAGTGAGAGGGGTCAAAAGAGAGGTTGTTGAGGAGGTATAAGATCATAAGTAATAGGAGCAGAATTAGGCCATTCGGCCCATCAAGTCTACTATGCCATTCAATCATGGCAGATCTATCTCTCCCTCCTAATCCCATTCTCCTGCCTTCTCCCCATAACCCCCGACACCCGTACTAATCAAGAATCTGTCTATCTCTGCCTTAAAAATATCCATTGACGGCCTCCAAAGCCCTCTCCGGCAAAGAATTCTACAGATTCACCACCCTCTAACGAAAGAAATTCCTTCTCATCTCCTTCCTAAAGGAACGTCCTTTATTTCAGAGGGATGTGGGATGTGTAATTACAAGGAAACTGATTGAATCTCTGTTCAAGGAAGAACCAAAGAACCTTGAGATGTTCCTGGTGGAAGATGAAGAGACTGGAGGTCCAAGGTAAAGATAAGGTGATAGGGGTCTCAAAATTAAAAGTTATTGAAGAGTTGAAGGGTGTGTGATGTATCTCAGATTTAGCTCAGAAGGGACTTGCTAAGGGGTGCAATAGGATGGAATCAAGGAGCAGACATAAATAATGGGTCTGCCAGGGCAGTCCTTTTTCTGGCAGTATACAAGTAGTTCTGCTTTAACACGTGTTTCCATAATACAAACTTGACATAATGCCATAGATGAATTAGGGAACACTATTTGCATTACGCAGGTTGAATATGGTTATAACTCAATTTCGATTGTCATCTAGAAAAGAAATTAAAAGTTTCCGTGGACTTTGGCAAACAGGAAAAATAGCTGTCCTGGGAAATAACAGTCGATAAAAAAGGGTTTCCATGGAACCTCCTTGCAGTAATGAAACACCATTGTCTCTTAAGAAAATAGGCTACTATTTCACTGTAGGCTACTATTAAAATTTACCAGCAATGGCTTCTATTGACACATATAACATTAGAAATTTAGAACATAGCACAGTACAACAGAGGATTACACCCTATAGCCCCTGATGTGTGTGCTCAACATCGTATGAAATTAGACTGATTTCTTCTGCCATCAGTCCAAATCCTGCATATTCTTCCACTCCTGGTGGTTCTTTGCAGGAATCTACAAGACTCTGTATCAAAAAACTTGCCTCTCACATCCTCTTTAAACTTTCCCCTCTGACCTTAAGATTCTGACTGTCAACTCTATCTATACCTCTCATAATTTTATAAACTTCCATCAGGTCTCCCCTCAGCCTTTGACACTCCATAGTTCCAAGTTTGACAATCCATGTTTGTCCAACCTCTCCTTATAGCTAATGCCCTCTCATCCGGACAGCATCCTGGTTAACCTGCACCCATCCCAAAGCCTCCACATATTGCCTGTAATGGGGCAACCAGCACTGTACCCAATACTCCAAATTCCGTCAAACAAAGTCCAATAAAGCTTCAACATAGAAACATAGAAACATAGAAAATAGGTGCAGGAGTAGGCCATTCGGCCCTTCGAGCCTGCACCGCCATTCAATATGATCATGGCTGATCATCCAACTCAGTATCCCATCCCTGCCTTCTCTCCATACCCCCTGATCCCTTTAGCCACAAGGGCCACATCTAACTCCCTCTCAAATATAGCCAATGAACTGGCCTCAACTACCTTCTGTGGCAGAGAATTCCACAGATTCACCACTCTCTGTGTAAAAAAAGATTTTCTCATCTCGGTGGGACCTGACTAAACATGACTACCCAATTCTTATACTTAATGGCTGAGCAATAAAAGCACGCATACCAGATGCTTTCTTCGCCGCTCTATCAACCTATGTTGTTATTTTCAAGGAGCTATAGACTTGGACCACAAAAACTGTCTGTACAACAATACTGTCAAAGGTCCTGCCATTAACAGCAGAGTCTCTACTTACATGTAACCTCCCTAAGTACCACATCACACACTTGCCTGACCTAAACTTCATTTGCCATTTCTACACTCATATTTATAACTAGTCTATATCCTGCATGGCCTTTCCTCACTGTCTCCATATCCACCATTTTTTTGTTGTCTACAAACTTATTAACCGACATCCAAATTTTCTTTTGTCTTTTGTATATATCACAAACGATAGAGGCCCCAGTACTGATCCTTGTACTGGTCACACACTTCCTGCCACCCTCCCCCTCTCCCACATCTCCTTTCCCTTCTCTCGCCCCCATATTTCTTCCCTCCCCCTCTCTCTCAATCATGCGGATAAATGTGGATAAATGCGAATTATGCGGATATGCGGATAAATGTGAGGTTATCCACTTTGGAAGGCAAAACAGGAAGGCAGATTACTATATAAATGGCGTCGTTGGGAAAAGGGGAAGTACAACGAGATCTGGGGGTCCTTGTACATCAGTCTATGAAAGCAGCAGGCAGTGAAGAAAGCGAAGGCATGTTGGCCTTTATAACAAGAGGAATCGAATATAGGAGCAAAGAGGTCCTTCTGCAGTTGTACAGAGCCCTAGTGAGACCACACCTGGAGTATTGTGTGCAGTTTTGGTCCCCTAATTTGAGGAAGGACATTCTTGCTATTGAGGGAGTGCAGCATAGGTTTACAAGGTTAATTCCCGGGATGGCGGGACTGTCATATGCTGAGAGAATGGAGCAGCTGGGCTTGTACACACTGGAGTTTAGAAGGATGATAGGGAATCTCATTGAAACATATAAGATTGTTAAGGGCTTGGACATGCTAGAGGCAGGAAACATGTTCCCGATGTTGGGGGAGTCCAGAACCAGGGGCCACAGTTTAAGAATAAGGAGTAAGCCATTTAGAACGGAGACGAGGAAACACTTTTTCTCACAGAGAGTGGTGAGTCTGTGGAATTCTCTGCCTCAGAGGGTGGTGGAGGCAGGTTCTCTGGATGCTTTCAAGAGAGAACTAGATAGGGCTCTTAAAAATAGCAGAGTCAGGGGATATGGGGAGAAGGCAGGAACGGGGCACTGATTGGGGATGATCAGCCATGATCACATTGAATGGCGGTTCTGGCTCGAGGGGCCAAATGGCCTACTCCTGCACCTATTGTCTATTGTCTATTGACTATTGTCTATTGTCTCTCTGCTCTCCATTCTTCCACAGCAGCTATCTGTCTTCTATGGGTAAGCCACCTTCACCACCCAACACCACCCAATACCACCCTCTCCCAGATCACAAATGCCCGACATAATAGTATTAGGCTCCCTTCAGTCATGGCTGACCATGGGTGTCTCCAGGGTGCTATTCCCTATATGGAGGACTCTTGTGCGTGACTTTATTTAACGTGGGGAGACTGGTGCACAGCCAGCCACCACACGGTCCTTGACAGATCTGGGTCAGGATCCAGTGGCATGGAGTCCAAGACGACCGGAGACCCTTTTCTGCTGCAGCCTTCATCCGCCTTCCTAGCCGTTGTGACGCTCCATTAAGGTCAGCCATCGTCCTCCACCTGTTCCACCGTTGAGGTCTTGGTTGGATTTTTCTTTGTCAGAGACCTCCCCCTCGACCGTACCACCATGGGTGGCCCTACAATTTTAAGTAATTGCAAGTAATATCAATTTGAACGTACAAACAGCCCCCTTCTCTTTCTCTTCTCCGTGTCCCACCTGGAATCGCACCCATTTCTCCCCTCCATTTATACTCCTTAAGGGCCTGTCCCATCGCTCTCAGGATCTCAGGTCCATACAAGCTTCTCCACCATGACAAGGTAACAATCCACGGAGAAGATACACCACACTGATCTCACTAACCCCCAAGTCCATCTTCTTGGTGAAGGGTATTGGTGGATAGTACCTCGCCCATATCCTCTGACTCCAAGCATAAATTCCCTCCGTTACCCTTGACTTTCCCAACTCTCCTTAGTTACCCTCTTGTTTATATTATATGTATATAAGAAAGCCTTGGGATTCTCTTCCATCTGACTTGCCAATTACTTTTCATGACCCTTTTTAGCCCTTCCCATTCCTTGCTTGAGTTCTTTCCTGCTTTCCTCAAATTTCATCTCCCAAAACCATACATTTTTCCTTTTTCAGTGACACTTGTGTAATGATACTCTATTAAACAATGTAACATATGGCCTTTAGCATTTCTAGCTTACAGTCACAAAAATAAACTTATAGCTATTAAAAATAAACAGAGCTGTTCAAAAAGACCTTTACTATTGAGAATCCTGCGGGAAGAATAACATTGTTATTGCGAGTTTCATATTCTCTCGCCCCTAGACCCCTTGTCCCCATCGACACAATTGGCTTTATGGTACAATTTTCTAATGCACAAAATTTCTTACAAATGCGTCTATCACCTTACAGCCTGTACTCTGACTGTGATGAGCTTCTAGCAAGTCAACGGTCATCCACACTTCAGTGGAAGTTGCGATCACTGTTGTACATAGAATTGTAGGGAATGCTGTTAAAGCACACACACCAAAATCCTATACTTCCAGCAGCAGAAGTCCGCAGGAACTGGAGGACAGGGATGTGTGGTTTCCCATCAGAAACCAGCACCACTGCATAGCTAATTCTTTCAATGATGATGAATGCCTGTACTCCAGAAGGATTCAGCATTCCCAGGAAAGGAGTGATAAAACATAGGTCGAAATGGAGATAGATCTTAGTTTGACAGAATGCAGTAAGTGCAGAACATTCATGGAGTTGGAACCCACAATCCAATAGACATCCTATAATAACTTCTCTGTGTCTGTCCAAATGATTGTTTTCCCAGGATTGTGCAAACTCAGTTGCCCAGGTGATCCCATACTCCAACTGTGGGGACAGACTAATCTACCCCTTAACCACTGATGGTTTCTGGTTCTCACCTCAACCATGGAATGCAGAGAGGGTGAGCAGATTGAAAATAGAATCATTAGGATGGTCCATAGTTATATTACCCAGCATGAAATAATGAACTGGCTAGGAGAGACGTAAAGGGATCTTACTCTAGATAAGAGAAAGCTGGGGAATGATCTGACAGACATATAATACTATCCAGGGGTCAAACAGGGTAGACCTGAAGAAGAGCAAGTCTCCATTAATAAATAGTCCGAAGGCACCTCACAGCCATTGGAGTATATCTGAAGTTTTCTGACTGTAGCAGTGTAGAACATGTTTTATCAGCAGTTAATGTAATACCTACAGAAGATCTCCCTGCAATCTGCCACTGGAAATATCATCACCATGTTCATCCTCAATAATGTCCACCCAGCATCAAAGTGTGCTCCCCAAGTCGCTGTGTGAATTACATCTATTTAGAAGCAGAGTGAATGGGATCTTCACTCCAGAACAACACCAAATGTGCAGGGAGATGGTCTAAATGGCCTCTTTCAACCTCAATCCATCAATCAGAAGGGACAATGGAGTGTCGTAGAAATCCACCTTGATCTACACCCGGCAAGTGATGGCATGCAAGCCACAAACTTTCCTGAAGAGAGACACAAAAAGCTGGAGTAACTCAGCGGGTCAAACAACATCTCATGAGAAAAATAATAGGTGACGTTTCGGGACAAGACCTTTCCTCAGTAGTCTGAAGAAGGGTCTTGATTCAAAATGTCTAAATGGCGTCAAGTTAGGAAAAGGGGAAGTGCAACTGGATCTGGGGGTCCTTGTTTATCAGTCAATGAAAGTAAGCATGCAGGTACAGCAGGCAGTGAAAAAAGCGAATGTCATGTTGGCCTTTATAACAAGAGGAGTCGAGTATAGGAGCAAAGAGGTTCTCTTTGAACAGTTGTACAGGGCCCTAGTGAGACCACACCTGGAGTATTGTGTGCAGTTTTGGTCCCCTAATTTGAGGAAGGACATTCTTGCTATTGAGGGAGTGCAGCGTTGGTTTACAAGGTTAATCCCCGGGATGGCGGGACTGTCATATGCTGAGAGAATGGAGCGGCTGGGCATGTACACTCTGGAGTTTAGAAGGATGAGAGGATATCTTATTGAAAGATTGTTAAGGGTTTGGACACGCTAGATGCAGGAAACATGTTCCCGATGTTGGGGAGTCCAGAACCAGAGGCCACAGTTTAAGAATAAGGGGTATGCCATTTAGAATGGAGACGAGGAAACATTTTTTCTCACAGAAAATTGCGAGTCTGTGGAATTCCCTGCCTCAGAGAGTGGTGGAGGTCGGTTCTCTGGATACTTTCAAGAGAGAGCTAGATAGGGCAGGAATGGGGTACTGATTGGGGATGATCAGCCATGATCACATTGAATGGAGGTGCTGACTCGAAGGGCTGAATGGCCTACTCCTGCAGCTATTGTCTATTGTCTATTGTCTATTGTCTTCCTATACACCACAAACTTACCCAATTTGTTCATGACAGCCAGCTTCAGAGTGGACTGTTGACAACATATGGTGCATCATTGCTCGAACACTATTTTCAATATTTCATGTGACAATGCAGTAGCTGGCCTTTGACAAGCGTCCTCCTGAGTTGATCTTAAGGTCAATGGGAAACTATGCAAGGTACATTGATAACCTTCCTTAACCTTGGTCAGACCTACCTCAACTATCAAATTGCAATACACATATTCAGAACATGAATTGGATATAATGTGATTGATGAATATGAGGGCTTTCTGTTAGTATTGTATAGGCCTAAATGGTTAATATACAATTCTGATCAAAAACTAGAGAACTACTTAAAAATTGCTTTGAAAATTGACATGTGGAGAAAATACTGCCTTGGATTTAAAACAGTATCGGGGGAAAAAAAAGATTTAATGGAATCTCCCTGCAGTTATCAGACACCCACGGTCTCTTAAGAACACAGTTTGTATGTAATACCACAGGTGCCTATTGAAATTGATGAACAAACACTTCCGGTGACACCTGTACCATGCACTCTGTTAAACAATGTAGCATAGAACCTTTTGTATTTTTAGCTTGCAATAATAAAACAAACGTATTTCTATTAAAAAATCTTTACTTTCGAAAGTCCTGCAGAAAAAATAACTTTGTTATTATGAGTCTAAAACTCTCTTGCCCCTAACTTCCTGTTTGCCCGCTTCACACAATTGTCTTTTAGTTTAGAGATACAGCAGCAAAAACAAGCTCTTAGGCCCACCGAGTCCGTGCCTACCAGCGATTCCCGCACACTGACACTATCCTTCCTACACACTAGGGACACTAAGTCAATTAACCTTCAAACACGCACGTCTTTGGAGTGCAGCAGGAAACCGGAGTACCGGGAGAAAACCCACGCAGTCACTGGGAGAGCGTACAAACTCCGTAATCAGCAACAAAACCGGGTCTCTGGCGCTGTAAGGCAACAACTTTACCGCTGTTCCACCACGCCATCCATATACCACTAATTTCTAAAATATGAGGTTTCTTAGGAACACAACTATAGCTTTTGGAAATTAGCAAGCAGAAAAAAAACCAGGGAGAAAAAAACTTCTTGGAGCATCCCTGGAGTAATCAGACACCCATTAGAACACAGTCTGTCAGTTTCACCGTGGGAGGCCATTGAAATTGTCAAGCCATTTCTTCTATTGACGCTTCTGCAATGATACCCTGTTAAACCATGTAACATATAGCCTTTAGTATTTTTAGATTGCAGCAACAAAAACAAACATATCTATTAAAGAGATCTTTATTTTTGAGTATCCTGTGGGAGAAATAACTGTGTTTGTGCAAGCCTGTAACTCTCTAGCTGCTAACCCCCTTTTTCCCAAATGACACAATTGCTTTTATAACATGATTTGCCATAATGCAAGGTTTCTTAGGAAAGGTACTATTGTGTTACTACTTAGAACTACTTATAAACATGGTGATGATAGGTATACAATAAACGCATTGATGAATGTAAAACAACAGAATTGAACAAAGATTGTTGATCAATGTGAGGTAGTGCAAAAAATATTCTGATGTGCAATAATGGAATAGCCAAATGAGGTAATTAAGTGTGAGAATATGTGTCAGCACCTCATTGGAGGCAAATTGGATTAACGCGATGATCTGTTCAAGAGACTAATAGGAGTGGGAAAGTAGTATTTTTACACCCATGAGTGAATGGCTAAGCACATTGCCATCTATAAATTTGCCGACGATACCACTGTCGGTGACCACATCATGGGTGGCAATGAATCAGCTTACAAGAGAGAGTTAGAACATATGGTTGAGTAGTGCCGCAGCAATAATGGCCTGCCTAGTCCATTAATGGCCTGCCTCCCTCCATCGAAAATATCTACATGAGGTACTGCCTCAAGAAGGTGTCATCAAAGATTCTCATCATTTGCGCCCTGCACTCCTTTCTGCTACAGTTGGGCAGGAGGTACAGAAGCCTGAAGTCCCATACCATCAGGGTCAGGAACAGCTACTTAGGACCGACCAGCACAACCCTAATCCTACCTGAGAAATAGAACACTGCATTTCTTACATTACCAGCAGTGGATATTTTTAAGGAAGAAGTAGATATATTCTTGAATAATACAGGTGTCAGGGGTTATGGGGAGAAGTCAGGAGATTGGGGTTAGGAGGGAGAGATAGATCAGCCATGATTGAATTGCAGAGTAGACTTGATGGGCCGAATGACGTAATTCTACTCCTATTCCTTTTGACTTTATGACTTGTTTTCTAATTATGTTTTGCACAATATTTTTTTTCCACTGTCTTGTACAAATGATGTGTCATCTATGCATAATTTATACTTTGTGAGTTTGTCTGAGTCAATATGCCAGTAATGCGACTGCAAGCAAGATTTGTATTGCACATGTACATTACCGTACTTATAAGTATGAGAGTAAACATAACATGACATTGAACACTTACTCAACATTAGTTTTAGCTCTTAGGGCTGAAGGAATCAAGGGATATGGGGAAAAAGCAGGAACAGGGAGGGTACTGATTTTAGATGATCAGCCATGATCATAATGAATGGCGGTGCTGGCTCGAAGGGCCGGATGGCCTACTCCTGCACCTATTTTTCAATGTTCTATGTTTCTATTAGATTACCAAAATGGGCAATTAGTTCAGTCACAACAAAAATGGACAGAAGGAAAATTTCAAGGAGGTTGTCAGAGCTCGTACACCATGGAGATGGTTTATGAGCTCAGGGAAGAATCTTGACAAGTGAATCACAATCACAATCACAATAATACTTTATTAGCCAAGTATGCTTTGCAACATATGAGGAATTTCATTTGCCAAGTCAGTCGTACAAATAAAAAGCAACGGAACACACAAAACACATTTTAACATAAACATCCACCACAGTGACTCCTCCAAGATTCAAGATTCAAGATTCAAGAGAGTTTATTGTCATGTGTCCCTGATAGGACAATGAAATTCTTGCTTTGCTTCAGCACAACAGAACATAGTAGGCATGACTACAGAACAGATCAGTGTGTCCATATACCATTATATAAATATATACACACATGAATAAATAAACTGATGAAGTGCAAATAACAGATAATGGGCTATTAATGTTCAGAGGTTTGTTCGAGCCAATTATTAATGCCTGATGGCTGTGGGAAAGTAGCTATTCCTGAACCTGGTTGTTGCAGTCTTCAGGCTCCTGTACTTTCTACCTGAAGGTAGCAGGGAGATGAGTGTGTGGCCATGATGGTGTGGGTCCTTGATGATACTGCCAGCCTTTTTGAGGCACCACATTCCTCACTGTGGTGGAAGGCGGAAAAAAAAAATGTCAGTATTAATGTTGAATGTGGCAAACAGCAACAAAGTCATGAGCTCTTATTGTAGGCCTGAGTAACACTTCAGCAACAGATTGAATGGGCATCAAGCTTCAGTGTGTAAGTGCGGAGACGAGGTTACAAGCCGGACAAAGCTTCTGGTAACAGAAAGGCACAAAGACAGGTTTGTACAATATTGAAGCTGGTGAGCAGGGAGAAGGGCATAGTTTGAACAACTGGAGTTTGAACACTGTTTGAACACTGGAGATAATAAAGGGAAGTGCAGCAACTTTATATGAAAGGGAAAGTTTCAGTGTATGTACCTCATCAGATGTTCGAGTATGGGCTGAGATCAAGGCATCCAGCAAACTGCCAGAGACAAACACATTCTATTGAGAAGGTGAAAAGCCGAGGTCAGGTGCAATGTTCACCATCTCATAAAGGTTGAATGTTCAGTCAAAGCTGCTGACTATACAAGCTGCCTCACTCTGATCAGAAGATAGACACAAAATTCTGGAGTAACTGAGCGGGAAAGGCAGCACCTCTGGAAAGAAAGAACAGGTGACGTTTCGGGTTGCGACCCTTCTTCAGACTTAGTCAGGGGAGAGGGAAACGAGAGATATGGAAGAAAAAGGTGTGAAAACGACAGATTAAAGCAGAAGATGTTCAAGGAAATGTGGAATGCGTCAGTTTTGGCTGAGGGGATGGGACAAAAAGGCATATGAACAGTACATTTAATCAGGACAGTGAAACTAGGAGAATTAGGGTGGGGGATGGATGGAGAGAGAGGGAAAACAAGGATCATTTGAAGCTGGATAAATCAAAATTGATACCACTGTAAGCTGCCCAAGCGAATTATGAGGTGCTGTCCCTCATTTGGCCTCATTCTGACAGTGGAGGAGGCCTAGGACAGAAAGGTAAGTATGATAATTGGAGGGGGAGTTAGGTCATTTAGCAACTGGGAGGTCTGATAGGAAGCAGTTGGCTCCAAGAATTAAAAGCGAATTTGTTGGATGCGAGCACTTCATAGCCACATCTAGATAGGCTTCCAGAGCAACATGCTGCTCTGTTCAAATATCCATCTTCTAGCAACAAGGGAGTAAGCCCTGACAGGAGGTGAGCCAATTTACGGCACACCGGGACCCATCCAAGCAGACATGAGGAGACTCAAGCAGGGAAGTGGAGCAGAGCTGAACCAGGTTGTGTTGCTTCAAAGTGCATAGAGAGCTGGGGCTATGCTCATTGTTGAGGTGCCCAATAATCTTGGGACAACATGGCAATGTTCAAATGTTGGCAATAAGCAGAGGTGGCCATTTCACCAGTGTTGTATGAATGGTAGAAACAAGGAACTGCAGATGCTTGTTTACAAAAAAAAAGACACAAAGTGCTGGAGTTACTCAACAGGTCAGACAGCATCTTAGGAGAACATGGATGGGTGAATTTTTGGGTTGGGACCCTTCTGCAGATTGATTGTGACGGTGGGGGGAGGGGAGGAAGCTGGAAGAGAGACAGAGCAGGGCAAAGCCTGGCATGTAATAGATGCCCCCCAGGGGGGGGGGGGGGGGGGGGGGGGGACGTTGATCTCTCTATGTAAATCTACGCATGGAGTGTGCTACTTCACAATGGATTAGAAGCACACAGAATACAGCCTCCCTAGTCCATGGTATGAGATCCATTTCAGTTATCTCTCTCTGCCTGAGGTCAGTTAACTCAGTGCTGAATCTGCTACTTTGTGGTCCACTGCCATACAATATCATTGCTGATCTGCTGAGACAATAACACAGACGTGCTGAGAATTGATGCTGTCCAAAAGAGTGAGAGCTCAGACCCTGTATCCTGGCTTGATTCATTGTCCCATTGGTAAACATTCGTAACCAAAACAAAATCTGTACCTTGTTTAAAGTCAATAATCCTCATGGAAAAAATAGTAGGAATAACACACAATCCCCTGCTTTACAATGGAGCATGGGGTTTTGCCTCACTGAGACTTTGTTTTGAACCGATACACAATGACCAGGCCATAGATGGGACTCAGGCCACAGATGGCCAAGCCAGCAGCCTGCTGCAACTGGGATATGGTGAGAATGCCCTGGACCCTGCTGTGTGGGACCCTTGTCTGCCTCAGTAGCAGCAGCTGTTCCGTGATAATAATATTATTCCCCGCATCCACTGGGAGCACCTCGGGCATCGTTAATCAAAGTGCCGTGCTGTTTACTACCACTGATGCATTCATGCTGCTTCATCAATCATGGCAGCAGCCCTGCGCACACTCAAGCACGGGGGAAGGAATTGAGACACAACAGAATTTTAAAAAAAACACAGGGCCAGTGCAATTATAGAAAGGTCCACGACCCTATCATTTAAAATGTTGGTAATATGCGTGGTACTTTTCATTCATTATTTCCCTCGCTATTCTCTTTTCTCACTCATCGAGGTGAGGGATGTCAATGCTGGGGAAGTGAGCAGTTTACATTTCAGGCCCACCGCGTCAGTAAGTACCCTGAGCGAGGGTGCATTCTGGTTAAATGCGCTGTGATGGTTCTCCACAGAGGTGTACGTCAGCACCAACCACAGAGCGGGAATCCCAACACTGCAAACAACACCTTTGTTTTCCATTTCAACCAGCATCTTGCATTTGCACAACTTGAAAACATGGCAACAGCTCTTGACAAAAATATTAACCAGTAAGTGATAGGCAAGCCAAAATTGGGGCGAAATTTAAAGGAGAAATAGAGTCATAGATATTTTTTTCCTAGCAGTTATCAGGCAACTGAATCACCCTACCACAACTAGAAAGCAGTCATTAATTACTATCTACCTCATTGGTGACCCTCGGACTATCCTTGATCGAACTTCGCTGGGTTTACGCTGCACTAAACTTTATTCCCTTTATCATGTATCTATACATTGTAAATGGATCAATTGTGACCATGTATTGTCTTTCCGCTGACTGGTCCGCATGCAACAAATGCTTTTCACCGTACCTCGGTACACGTGACAATAAACTAAACTGAAACTGAACTGATGTATTCGCTGAGTCTTTAACGCAGAGAGTGGTGGGTGCCTGAAACATGCTGCCAGGGGTGGAGGCAGATATGATAGTGGCATTTAGATAAGGCCCATTAATATGGAAAGAATGGAGGGATATGGATCATGTGTCGGCAGAGGAGATGAGTTTAACTTGGCAATATGTTTGACATGGTCACTGTGGGCCAAAGGGCCTGTTCCAGTGAAGTATTGTTCTATATTGCAAGTCACCATGAACAGATTTTGTGATTGGCAACCCGACACTTGGGCTGAAGATAGACACAAAATGTAGCGATGTTACAAAACCTACCTTCAGCGGCGCTGCAGATCTGTCACGAGCTGTGTGCGCACCTTTGGAGCCTTTGTGGGAGGGGAGGGCGGGATTAAAATGCAGGTTTGTATCACTTGTCGGAGAGGGATTTCCTCGGGCTGCTAGTCGATGAAGAAAAATCGATCGGACTTCCAGTCCCGTTTTTTTTTTGTTTTTTTTTAATCGCTGGACAATTTAATAGTTGGATTAAAGTAAAAAGGGACTTCTAACGCCCTCAACGCCTACAACATGATGGATCGTAATATTGGGACAAAACAAAGGGTAAGTCATCTATTTCACATATAATCTTTCTTCTTGGGGTGGCTTTAGTCTAATTCTACAACGCGAAGATGTTATTTAGTCCCCAAACGATTCGGCCATGTCTTGCCTGCCGATACGGGGTTAAAATTCACGGCAACGGCAATGTTCCAATCGATCGCATTCCAGAAACACGCACTCGCAAGATGATTAAAATTCTCTTTTTTTTGGACAATCATGTCATAAGAGCATCTAAATCATCTATATTTTGTGTAATTGTCTACCCATAATCAATATTTTTATACTAAACAGTTTTAGTCACATGTATTGTGCAGAAAATAATAATTTTGATTATATTGAGAGTGGATGTTTCTAGATTAATTTATGGGAATTAAACATTAAATTCCTTCCATTTGGCATATAAATTCATGACAGTGAGATTTAAAAATCATGTTATATTGTGAATTCTTGTGTGAATGGGATTAGTTTATTATTTGGATACAGGCTATTTAAAAAAATTAGCATTTTCTTAAGGAATGGATAGACGTTTAGATCTAGTAATTGAATTTAGATGAATTTAATTGATTAGATGAATTGAATTGGTTTAATGAAACTGATGAATATGATTCTTTTGTTGGGTATTTACTATTTGTTTTAGCGTTTAACTTTATCATTTCTACCTTTTTTCTAAAACTGCAAATAATAATTTGTTTCTGTTAATGTTGTTCAGTGGTTTTTTTTTCCTTTACATTTTAAACAGATGTCTCCCAAGAAGAAATGCAAAATTGTTAATCCAAATGCCCAGCAAAAGAGACTGATTTAGACAGCATTCGCAGAGATTATCCGAATTTGGACTACTCCAAATGTGATGATCTACAGAACTTTCTTAATGGTAAAGTAGTGGGCAGAAAGGCATGTCATATGTGGTTTGAAGAGCAAAAACTTGTAGTTTACAATGCCACAATTGAAACGTTGAGGAAAAACAAGGTGTACAGAGTTGCTTATTGGTTACAATCTGAGGAGTATGATGATGCTACTGATTATGATATGCCAGTGTACCAGCTAGCAACTGATCTTCTCCATGAAGACTTGGTCTATTGCTAGAAATTGTAATTTATTTACCTATCTATTACAGACTTACAGCATATAATACAATAATATTAAAGTTCTGATCTTGAGAATATCACTTTTTTGAATTTTCATGGCAGTCTGGGTGTTTATTACTATTTCAGTCACCACGGTCAATTTTGTAATTAGCTACAATTAGGTAACTAACTAATTATATGCTTTAATTTCAGGTCATCCAAGTAAGATGTTTCATATTTGTTTCAGAATGCAGATGGTGGTTTGCACTAAAGATAGACACAAAATGCTGGAGTATTTCAGCAGGACAGGCAGCATCTCTGGAGAGAAGGAATGGAGTGATTATATATTTTCAGTTATTATATCTATAGTAACTGAAAATTTCATTCAGTTCTCTTAATTTTTAAAACAGTTATGGGCTTTTGACTGTCCTCGATCACAGCTTTTGTGTTAAGTCAATGGAAAAGCAATAGGGAACAAGATGCTAATTTCCGAGTTTTTTAATACTGAAGATATGAATGTGAATTAGGTATCAAACTAAACTTATTTTTATGCTTTATCTGGTGGGATAAATTGCAGACTTGATTTTTAAAATCTCAAAATCTTGTAACATAGCTACAAAATGCTGGAATATATCAGTGGAACAGGCAGTATATCTGGAGAGAAGGAAGGGGTGACGTTTCAGGTTGAGACCCATCTGAAGAAGGGGCTCATCCCGAAACGTCACCCATTCCTTCTCTCCAGAGATGCTGCCTGTCCTGCTGAAATACTCTAGCATTTTGTGTCTATCTTTGGTGTAAACCACCATCTGCAGTTCCTTACCATTTATTTGAGCAGATGAAGTAGTTTTCATAGAGCTATAGAGTGATGCAGGATAGAAGCAGGCCCATCAGCCCACCAACAGGCAGGCATCTATTTTTACACTGATTTTTACACTGAATCCCTTTTATTTCCCCCTCATTCCCATGAACTGCATGCAGGATTCTACTCCTTACTTAACCAGGGGCAATTGAAAGTGACTAATTAATTTATCCGCTTGGTTTTGGGATGTGGAAGTAAACCGCACCATCCAGGGGAAACCCACGTGATCACAGGGAGAAAGTGCAAACCCCACTCAGACAGCAACAGAGGTCAGTATTAAACCTGGGTCACTGCTGTTGTGAGGCAGCAGCTAAACCATGCAGCGCGATTCCACAGCTCTAATTCCACCTGTAAAGTAGAACTGTTATCATATCGATAATTTAAAAAATATCCATAAAAGGCCTTGTGCCATCTGTGAAAGAGTAAGCATCTGATTCAGAGCTATCATTATTCATTCATTCTTGACAATGGGCTTCGAAAGTTGAATCCTTGCCTACAATTCTCGTATGAGTGTTAATCCTGGCAAAATTGGAGCAGCCGTGGCATCAACATTTAGTAAGGGATTATGTGCTTCTAGGCCATTTTGGTCAAGTTAAATGTGCCTCTGCCGAAGTGAGGCAAGCTGCTGAATGGTGCCAGCATGTTTGTGGCCCACATCTGTGCTGCAGATAAAGAATGGGACATCTGCAGAATTCTTACAATGAAGTGTGAAATGCATGGAGTTAATTGGATCAATGCAAGCTAAGTGCACTTATTGTAAATAATGTTTTGTAAATGTAAATAATGAGATAATTACCCTGTTAGTTGTTGATTGGTTGAAATGTTAATCCTTGTCTGGGTTGTTTGAATCCCAAGGCACATGTTGCATCATTCATCTATGTTAGCTTCCTTCTCAAAGTCT
Organism: Amblyraja radiata; assembly: GCF_010909765.2. Classification (NCBI taxonomy): domain Eukaryota; kingdom Metazoa; phylum Chordata; class Chondrichthyes; order Rajiformes; family Rajidae; genus Amblyraja; species Amblyraja radiata. Next base: position 58,207,042 of record NC_045966.1, read on the forward strand.
TACCAGATACAATGTATTTAAGATTATGTTATTGGGTTGGGAAACTCTCAATAATGTACTGTTGTAATCAATATGTGTTATTGGATTGTACAGAGACCACCTCCATGTGGTTCCGCCCCTCAAGGTTCGGGGACCCATTAAAGGCAGCCCCCACGAGGTCCTTCTGGAAGAGCGCTTGGGACTGCGTGACCTTTTGGAGTGTCTCTGCTTGCACAAGGCTAGAAGAGCTTGGCCAAGCAGATACAAGGATCGAATCCCGCGGTGGTTAGGTATCATATAGGGGGACTGCCGTGCGGAGGGTTGGGGTGGGGGTGGGGGTGTGGGAGGGGGAGAACAAAGGGAGCCCTGGCGTGGCTACTGTGTACACTTTGTAACTTTGTCAGCTCCCTTTATGTGGTGACTATTTGCATACTGTGGGTATGGAAGCAATGAATTTCACTGTGACTTGTCATTCATTCAAAAAGCTGGAGTAACTCAGTGGGACAGGCAGCATCTCTGGAGGGAAGGAATGGGTGACGTTTCGGGTCAAGACCCTTCTTCAGACTGAGATTCAGGGGATAGGGAGTCTAGAGATGTGCAAGGGTAAGGTGCGAAACTGAAAGATCAAAGCAGCCAATGCTAGGTAAATGTAGAATGGTTCTTTGTTGGCTGAGAGGATGATTGCAAGGAAGCATGCAATGGGTAAAATTAATCAGGACAGAGAAACTAGTCAGAGATCTAGGGTGGGGGAGGAACACAGAGAGAGAGAGAGAGAAAGCAAGGGTTTCTTGAAGTTTGAGAAATCAATATTCATACCGCTGGGTTGTAAGCTGCCTAAGTGAAATATGAATACCTCCTCCTACCCAGTTCTAGAATGAATGCGGGCCTCCAGTCTGTTGAATCTGCTGTGGAAACTAGGTTGGTTTATCTCAGTCCTGGTCCCCACGTCACCACTGGGCTGCCCTGAAGGATTGATTTAAGGAGGTGAGAGATCTGGAAGGCCAGGGTGCATTGGCGAGAGCGATTCGCAGCTTTGGGCCACAGCAGTTGAAGAGAGCTTGTACCAGTGTCTGGCCCCATGATGGTTTTCCATTGACTGCACTTAGTGTCAAATTACAAGTAGCTCAGCCCAGATTCTCCCACTCACCAACACCTTGGAAGGAGCAGCGGGATGTAAGTCTCAGTGTCCATAACCGACCAACCAGCATATCTTTGTGATGTGGGAGGAAACCGGAGCACCAGGAGGAAGCCTATGTGGTCATATAGAGAGAGAAAGTGCAAACACTACACAGACTGAACCAGAGGTCAGCGTTGAACACAAGGCACTGGAGCTGTGAGGCAGGACCTCTGCGGGCTTCACCACTATCCCAGGCCAATGAAAAGAAAACCGATGTCTGTTGTACAAAGCATCCCCAATCCTTCAGTCCTTAGCTGTCCGCACCTCCTCCATCATGGCTTGGTTCAGCTCAGCCACCAAACGTGACACCCGGAGGCTGCAGCGCATCATTCGCTCAGCTGAGAAGGTTGTTGGCTGCAACCTTCCCCCCCCCCCCCCCTCCATCGACGAACTTTACGCTGCAAGGGCCAAAAAGCAAGTGGGTAAGATCATCTCTGACCTCTCACCCTGGCCACAAACCCTTTGAAGTCCTCCCCTCTGGGAGGCAACTCCGGTTGATCAAATCCTCCACATCCAGACACAAAAACAGCTTCCTCCCTGGAGCGGTAGCTCGACTTAACAGCCGCACCACACCACTACATTCTGGTCTGCAAGACAAACACGTATGAACTCTCCAAGTGCACTTTAGATATCTACATGTGCAATATATATCAAAGCTGCCCCTTTTTACTCTTGAACTTTATTTTAACATTTTAAAATTATATATTTTTAATTGTCTGCTGTATGTTGTGTTTTTACCATGTGCGAGCAAAGCAACAAGTTAAATTCCTTGCACGTGTACATTGCTGGCCAATAAATTGATTCTGATTCTGATACGTCTTTCTCAATCGCTGCAGCAGAGACATGCCATCCAGTGGGAATCCAGAAGCTCAAACATTTACAAGAGGACACTTACGTTGGGAGATTACCCTCTCAGTACAACTGATCTCCCCCTCATTTGTGGAGGTGACCAAAGAGCCTGAGAGAGATCTAGAAGAGAGGGCAGGGAACTCGGGTGAAGATGGAACACTAGAATGCAGACAGTGGATGGCTCATAAGTTCATGTTCAGAAGTAATAGGTGCAGAAATGGTCCATTCAGCCTATCAAGTCCATGCCGCCATTCAATCATGGCTGATCTATCTCTCCCTCCAAACCCCATTCTCCTGCCTTTTCTTAGAATAAAGGGGAGGTCATTTAAGACTGAGGTGAGAAAAAACCTTTTCACCCAGAGAGTTGTGAATTTCTGGAATTCCCTGCCACAGAGGGCAGTGAAGGCCAAGTCACTGGATGGATTCAAGAGAGAGTTAGATAGAGCTCTAGGGGCTAGTGGAGACAAGGGATATGGAGAGAAGGCAGGCATGGGTTATTGATAGGGGACGATCAGCCATGATCACAATAAATGGCGGTGCTGGCTCAAAGGGCCGAATGGCCTCCACCTGTACATATTTTCTATGTTTTTATGTTTCTATGTTTTCCCCATTACTCCTGACACCCATTCTAATCAAGAATCCATCTATCTCTGCTTTAAAATATCCATTGGCTTGGCCTGCACAGCCTTCTGTGGCAATGAATCCCACAGATTCACCACCCTCTGAATTCCTCCTCATCTCCTTCTTAAAAGAACATCCTTTAATTCTGAGGCTATGACCTCTAGTCCTAGACTCTCCCACTAGTGGAAGCATCCTCTCCACATCCGCTCTATCCAGGCTCAATGTATTGGTGCAAACAACCTGGGTCTTGTAAAATTGATGTTAGTTGAAGTAAGGGTGATGCTAAAAATGAAAATAATTCAATCGGAGCACAATCGTTGGTGTATTGCCCAGGCTACACATTGTCCCTAGTGTGAGGGGCGGAGGTTGTACAGCAATTTCATAACGCTATATGGCTGGGGTAGATTAATGAGCTAGGCATGAGAGATGAAAAAAGGTCTGTGTGGAAAGATTGAAATTTGATGTGGGTTCAGTGAGGAGGGGCTTGAGCTGGGGACAATTTAGAGGGTCTTTATATAGGCTGCATGTCTCAACTGGAGTTTAGCTGCATAGTCATCTGAAGGGGGCTGTTGGATCAGAACCAATTCCTGAGCATTGCAGATATGTTTTTGTTATTGACTTTCACACCCAAGGTCAAGTTACTAATTCTACACTGGGATAGAGCAACCTGGGACTCTAGGATGTAGATGACTGATTATCTTGCTTAGTAAAGAAAAATAGCTTGCGTTGGTGAAATACTGTTGAGAATTCAGGACATTGCAAATGCTTTACAACAAGGGAAGGAATGTTGTGATTCAATGACCCAACACCATTTCCCCATCAGTCCACCCAACACCATTTCCTTCATAATGTGAATTTCCTTCAGTTCCTCCATCACCCTGGGTCGTCTGGCCACTGGTACATCTGGGAGATTGTTTGTGTCCTCCTTAGTGAAGACAGAACCAAAATAATTGTTCAATTCATCTGCCATTTCCTTGTTCCCCATAATAAATTCACCTGATTCTGTCTTCAAGGGACTCATATTTGTCTTAACTAATTTTTTCCTCTTCACATACCTATAGAAGCTTTTATTATCCTCTTTTATTATCTTGCCTAGCGTACCTTCTTACCTCATCGTTTCTCCCCGTATTGCCTTTCTAGTTATCTTCTGTTGTTCTTTAAAAGTTTCCCAATCCTCTGGCTTACCGCTCATCTTTGCAATGTTATAGTTCTTCTCTTTTATTTTTATACTGTCCTTGATTTCCCTTGTCAGCCACGGTCGCCTCTTACTCCCCTTGGAATCTTTCTTCCTCTTTGGAATAAACTGATCCTGCACCTTCTGTATTATTCCCAGAAATACCTGCCATTGTTGTTCCTCTGTCATCCCTGCTAGGGTATCTTTCCTGTCAACTTTGGCCAGCTCCTCCCTCATGCCTATATAGTCCCCTTTGCTCAACTGTAATACTGACACTTCCAATTTTCCCTTCTCCCTCTCAAATTGTAGATTAAAACTTATCATATTATGGTCACTACCTCCTAATGGCTCCTTTACCTCTTGTACCCTAGTCAAATCCGGTTCATTACACAACACTAAATCCAGAATTGCCTTCTCCCTGGTAGGCTCCAATACAAGCTGCTCTAAGAATCCCCCCAGCCCCACATTCAGATCCCCTATCTCCCTGTTTCTGCCCTCACCAGTACGAGGTACAGGAAGCAATCCAGAGATAATCACCCTAGAAGTCCGGCTTTTCAGTCTTCTTCCTAGCTCTCTAAACTCACGCTGCAGAACCTCCTTCCTCTTCTTCCCCATGTCGTTTGTGCCCACGTGCACAACTATTTCTGGCTGTTCACCATCCCTCTCGACGATGTTCTGAAGTCGTCCCAGGTAGTCAAGATGGGAGGGAATACATCGAAGTCCCTCACCCTGAGCACAGGATCGCCCCAGGGTTGCGTCCTCAGCCCCCTATTGTACTCCCTGTACACACATGACTGTGTGGCTAGGTTCAGCTCCAACTCAATAATCAAGTTTGCTGATGACACTGTGGTGGTGGGCCTGATCTCAGACAACGACGAGAAGGCCTACCGGGAGGAGGTGGCTGATCTGGCACTCTGTTGTCAGGACCACAGCCTCCTCTTGAACATCAAAAAAACTAAGGAGCTGATCGTGGACTTTAGGAGGGCACATCATCTGAGGACGTACACTCCATTGAGGATAAATGGGGATCCTGTGGATAGGGTGAACTGTTTTAAATATCTGGGAGTCCACATCTCCGAGGATATGACATGGGCATCACACGCCTCAGCACTCGTGAGTAAGGCAAGGCAGCGCCTTTACCACCTCAGGCAATTGAGGAAATTCAGAGTGTCTCCGAGGATCCTCCAGTGCTTCTACGCAGCGGCGGTGGAAAGCATCTTGTCCGGGAACATTACCATCTGGTTTGGGAATTGCTCTGCCAAGGACAAGAAGGCTCTGCAGAGAGTAGTGCGTTTGGCCGAACGCACTATGGGAACTTCACTTGCCCCCCTGCAGGAACTATACATCAGGAGGTGCAACTCCAGAGCCAACAATATCATGAGAGACCCCTTCCACCCCTGCAACGGACTGTTCCAGCTGCTACGGTCAGGCAAACGCCTCCGTTGCCATGCGGTGAGAATGGAGAGGTTGAGAAGGAGTTTCTTCCCAGAGGCCATTCGGACTGTAAACGCCTATCTCACCAGGGACTAACTCTACTGAACGTTTTTCCTTCCATTATTTATTATGTAAAGGTATATGTGTGTTATGATTGTGTTTATAGTTTGTTTGGTTGTTTGTCTTTTTGCACAAAAGTCCGCGAGTATTGCCATTTTCATTTCACTGCACATCTCGTATGTGTATGTGACAAATAAACTTGACTTGACTTGACTTGACTTGACATCTTGAACCCTGGCACCAGGTAGATAACAGACCATCCTCGTGTCTCGCCTCCCGCCACAGAATCTCCTGTCGACACCACGGATAGTGGAGTCACCGGCCACTATGGCTCTGACCCATGTCGGTCTCGCCAGTCGAGTCTCATCGCTGAGATAATCCAACTGCTTCTCCATTTCCCCAACACGTTCATTCAGGAGCTGCGCCTGGAAACAATTTCTGCAGGTGTAGTTTCCAGAAGCTCCAGCGGTGTCCCTGACTTCTCACACCCTGGAGGAAACATGCTACACCAACTTGCCTGCCATTTCTTCAGTGGACAAAAATCACAAATTTCGATCATGTATAGCCACCTTGCCTCAGCCTCCTCACCGAAGACTCTCAAGCCATAGACTCACACTTTACACACCAAGGCACTTCACCTCAACAAGGCCGCTCCCAATAAGGCCACTCCTCTACAGCTGCACTTCTTTATCTGTTACCAAATCAACTTCATTAGGGCTAATATATAAATTACTCGAACCTGGGCCTTTGGTGCTCTTCAGCGCCCTTTTTAAATCTTCTTTCCCTCTGACTCACCTATTTCCAGTCAATATAGCACATTTTGGTAACAATGATAGATAAATATACCAGTTTAGGGTGGGTGGTCCCACAGTGTGAATGATATGGTCTGTACACTGAGATCAACTCAGTGTACTAAGGTATCAAGGTTGGGGATCTCCTCTTCTTGCGTATGGCGTGCACAGCCTAAAGTTGCAGGACAACTTGTTCTATTTGATCTTACTTGCTTGTGCACACCAGGTTGATTGCATTTGTCAAAACAGGGCGGTTGCAATCTCCCACCAAGGTTGGGGATGTTAGCCTGGGAGTGGATGCTGACATTGGTTCATTTATCTACCCAATGGACTGAAGGGTTTTCCAGAAGCAGTTGCAGTGTCTAAGCTGAGAGGTGGTCCAGTGATTACAACTGTGAGATCAGTGTCAGGTCTCAGCTCCTAATCGATGAACTCCCTCAACATTCAACAGCCCACTCCATTGACAATGGCAAAGATAGACACAAAATACTGGAGTAATTCAGTGGGACAGGCAGCTTCTCTGGAAGAAGGAATGGGTGACGTTTCGTGTCAAGACCCTTCTTCAGACTATTGTGAGAAATTTTGGGACCCATGTCTGAGGAAGGATGAGCTGGCAAGGGCGAGGGTCCAGAGCAGTTTTATGAGAATGATCCCAGGAATGAGCGAATTAGTTGGTATTTAGTTTAGTTTATTGTCACGTGTACCGAGGTACAGTGAAAAGCCTTTGTTGCCTGCTATCCAGTCAGCGGAAAGACAATACATGATAACAATCGAGCCATTTACAGTGTATAGATACATAATAAGGGAATAACGTTTAGTGCAAGGTAAACCCAGTAAAGCCTGATCAAACATAGTCCGAGGGTCACCAATGAGGTAGATAGTAGTTCAGGACTGCTCTCTGGCTGTGGTAGGATGATTCAGTTGTATCATAACAGCTGGGAAGATACTGTACTGAATGGGTGTCAGGGGTTATGGGGAGAAGGCAGGAGAATGGGATAAAGAGTGAGAGATAGTTCAGCATGTTGGTGGAGTAGACTTGATGGCCGAATGGCCTAATTCTGCTCCTATCACTTATGACCTTAAGACCTTATGACCTTATGAACCTGGAAGTGTGCGTTCTCACCTTATGTTGATGGGAGAGGGGAGAAGATGGAGTGGCCAGGGTGAACTTGTGAACATCACCCTGATCTGCACCAGTCTCAGCTTTCAGTGGTGGTTTTCTGGAAGGCCATCATCCTAAGAGGGAAACAGCCATGTCTCACTGAGCTACACACTCTCTCCTCGGCTGAGATAACAACAATCCCATTAGTTTACAGGAAGTGTATGTATGCGATGAGATGCTGATGTAGAGTCTGAACTCATTAAATGTGGGCAGGGGTGGAGGCATGGTGTTTGATTGGGATTGTTAAGGGAATGAAGGGGGTTGTAGGGCACAAAGCAGTGCCAAGGGTCAAGCTGCATTTGCATAAAGAAGGGAAGCAAAGATGCCATCACTGACCTTCTCCATACCTGTCAGGTCATTAAGCGTCTTATCACTGCAGCCTTCAATATTGGCACTCTCCAACTTCCAGGGGCATTTTAGGGGCATTGCTCCTTCTCTCCACCTCATTGACCAAGAGCTCCAGAACTACGGGTGAAGATCAGAGGGAGCTCACTTTGTCCAAGTTTTCTGCCAAAGTTCCAAAATATGTGTAAAGGGGCTGTCCCACTTGGGCGACCTAATTGGCGAGTTTTGAAGAGTTTGTAAAAATGACGTTGAAGACCTCCTTCGACTATATAGAAGACCTCCTTCGACGTCCTTTGACTATGTTGAAGACCAGCTTCGACTAGCTATGACTAGCTACGACTAACTTTGGGAAAATTGGACACCGAATAGTGGAGAGTGAAGACGACCTCCTTCAATCTCCTTCGACCTCCCTTCAACCACCCTTTGACTATGATGAAGACTATCTATGACTACCTTCGACTACCTTCGACTACCCTCAATTACCTACGACTAACATGCCGACCTACCACGACTAAACCTACGAGTAAAAAAAGTATAGATAAGTGGAGTCACCCACCACTATGTCTCTGACCGATGTCGGTCTCGCCGGTCGAGTCTCATCGCTGAGGTAATCCAACTGCTTCTCCAGTTCCCCAACACGTTCATTCAGGAGCTGCACCTGGAAACAATTTCTGCCGGTGTAGTTTCCAGAAGCTCCAGCGGTGTCCCTGACTTCTCACACCCTGGAGGAAACACGCTGCACCAACTTGCCTGCCATTTCTTCAGTGGACAAAAATCACAAATTTCGATCATGTATAGCCACCTTGCCTCAGCCTCCTCACCTCAGCCTCCTCGCCTCAGCCTCCTCACCGAAGACTCTCAAGCCATAGACTCACACTTTACTCACCAAGGCACGTCACCTCAACAAGGCCGCTCCCAATAAGGCCACTCCTCTACAGCTGCACTTCTTTATCTGTTACCAAATCAACTTCATTAGGGCTAATATATAAATTACTCAAACCTGGGCCTTCGGTGCTCTTCAGCGCCCTTTTTAAATCTTCTTTCCCTCTGACTCACCTATTTCCAGTCAATATAGCACATTTTGGTAACAATGATAGATAAATATACCAGTTTAGGGTGGGTGGTCAGTGTGAATGATATGGTCTGTACACTGAGATCAACTCAGTGTACTAAGGTATCAAGGTTGGGGATCTCCTCTTCTTGCGTATGGCGTGCACAGCCTAAAGTTGCAGGACAACTTGTTCTATTTGATCTTATTTGCTTGTGCACACCAGGTTGATTGCATTTGTCAAAACAGGGTGGTTGCAATCTCCCACCAAGGTTGGGGATGTTAGCCTGGGAGTGGATGCTGACATTGGTTCATTTATCTACCCAATGGACTGAAGGGTTTTCCAGAAGCAGTTGCAGTGTCTAAGCTGAGAGGTGGTCCAGTGATTACAACTGTGAGATCAGTGTCGGGTCTCAGCTCCTAATCGATGAACTCCCTCAACATTCAACAGCCCACTCCATTGACAATGGCAAAGATAGACACAAAATACTGGAGTAATTCAGTGGGACAGGCAGCTTCTCTGGAAGAAGGAATAGGTGACGTTTCGTGCCAAGACCCTTCTTCAGACTATTGTGAGATATTTTGGGACCCATGTCTGAGGAAGGATGAGCTGGCAAGGGCGAGGGTCCAGAGCAGTTTTATGAGAATGATCCCAGGAATGAGCGAATTGGTATTTAGTTTAATTTATTGTCACGTGTACCGAGGTACAGTGAAAAGCCTTTGTTGCGTGCTATCCAGTCAGCAGAAAGACAATACATGATAACAATCGAGCCATTTACAGTGTATAGATACATAATAAGAGAATAACATTTAGTGCAAGGTAATCCCAGTAAAACCCGATCAAACATAGTCCGAGGGTCACCAATGAGGTAGATAGTAGTTCAGGACTGCTCTCTGGCTGTGGTAGGATGATTCAGTTGCATCATAACAGCCGGGAAGATACTGTCCCTGAATGGGTGTCAGGGGTTATGGGGAGAAGGCAGGAGAATGGGATAAAGAGTGAGAGATAGTTCAGCATGTTGGTGGAGTAGACTTGATGGGCCGAATGGCCTAATTCTGCTCCTATCACTTATGACCTTAAGACCTTATGACCTTATGAACCTGGAGGTGTGCGTTCTCACCCTTTGTTGATGGGAGAGGGGAGAAGAAGGAGTGGCCAGGGTGAACTTGTGAACATCAGCCTGATCTGCACCAGTCTCAGCTTCAGTGGTGGTTACTGGAAGGCCATCATCCTGAGAGGGAACAGCCATGTCTCACTGAGCTACACACTCTCTCCTCGGCTGAGATAACAACAATCCCATTAGTTTACAGGAAGTGTATGTATGCGATGAGATGCTGATGTAGAGTCTGAACTCATTAAATGTGGGCAGGGGTGGAGGCATAGTGTTTGATTGGGATTGTTAAGGGAATGAAGGGGGTTGTAGGGCACAAAGCAGTGCCAAGGGTCATGCTGCATTTGCATAAAGAAGGGAAGCAAAGATGCCATCACTGACCTTCTCCAAACCTGTCAAGTCATTAAGCGTCTTATCACTTCAATATTGGCACTCTCCAACTTCCAGGGGCATTTTAGGGGCATTGCTCCTTCTCTCCACCTCATTGACCAAGAGCTCCAGAACTATGGGTGAAGATCAGAGGGAGCTCACTTTGTCCAAGTTTTCTGCCAAAGTTCCAAAATATGTGTAAAGGGGCTGTCCCACTTGGGCAACCTAATTGGCGAGTTTTGAAGAGTTTGAAAAAATGACATGTTGAAGACCTCCTTCGACTATGTAGAAGACCTCCTTCGACCTCCTTTGACTATGTTGAAGACCAGCTTCGACTAGCTACGACTAGCTACGACTAACTTCGGGAAAATTGGACACCGAATAGTGGAGAGTGAAGACGACCTCCTTCAATCTCCTTCGACCTCCCTTCAACCACCCTTTGACTATGATGAAGACTATCTATGACTACCTTTGACTACCTTCGACTACCCTCAATTACCTACGACTAACATGCCGACCTACCACGACTAAACCTACGAGTAAAAAAAGTATAGATTTTTTCCAGGGTGACCATTTTTTTACTCACGGGCATTTTGTAACATATTGAAAAAAACGCCGCGGCCTAGCTGAGGCCTCGAGTATGCGGAGACCACTCTCGAGCATGAAGGAGAATTACGAAGACCTCCAACGAGTATGAGTCGAGGGCAAACTCGCCAGAACTCGCGGATTAGGTCGCCCAAGTGGGACAGGCCCTTAAGACTTCTCCCATTGATGGGGATAATGAACACATTCCGTTCATTCAACATTACTCTGCTACAGCTGACGATAGCACCCAACTGGTCTCCTCCTATATCTGTTTCACACATTCTTACATTTTTAAAGTGCAGAGGATGATGGAACATAGATGGGTCAGTTATGTTCTTCCACACTTTTTTCATGTGATCAGCCATGAGACACTCAATGGTCAATGTCTATTTCAGATCCTGTTTTATGTAGGGAGTTTGGGAGGAGGCCTCTGACAGTAGAAGTGAGTCTCAATAGATAGGAAGAATGAACATTGGCCAGATTCCTGCAGAGTCACTGGACCATGCAGCATAGAAGCAGGTGCTTTGGCCCACCGAGTCGACGCCGAGCATTGAGCACGCATTCACACATATCCCATTCTGTCTTCCCACCATTTTCAACAACTTCTACCACACACCTACACATTAGGGACAAACTTACAGCAGCCAATTATCTCCCAATCAGCAGAACTTTGGGATGTGGGAGAAAACCAGCACCAGGGGGAAACCCATGCGATTTAGTCTAGTTTAGAGATACAGCGCGGAAACAGGCCCTTTGGCCCACCGGGTCCGTACTGACCACCGATGCCCGCACATTAACACTACCCTACACCCACTACGGGCAATTTTTACATTTACCAAGCCAATTAACTTACAAACCTGTACTTCTTTGGAGTGTGGGAAGAAACTGAAGATGGAGAAAACCCACGCAGGTCACGGGGAGAACGTACAAAGTCCGTACAGACAGCACCCGTATTCGGAATTGAACCTGGGTCTTCGGCGCTGCATTCGCTGTAAGGCAGCAACTCTACCGTTGCACCACTGTACAAACTCCCCACAGACAACACTGGATATCAGGAATGCTGTTGGAGCTGTTTGGCAGTGACCACATGAGCTGCACCATTATACTGCTCAGTCAATAAGTGAAGGTGAATTGTCAGGGTTTTTGTGTCTTTACATTACATACAAGAATGATCCAGGGAATGAGTGGGTCAAGATATGATGAGCATTTGACGGCACTGGGCTTGAACTCGCTAGAGTTTAGCAGAATGAGGGGGAACCACATTGAAATGTACAGTATAATGAAAGGCTTGTTGAGAGTGGATGTGGAGAGGATGTTTCGACTAGAGGGAGAGTCTAGGTCATAGCCTTAGAATTAAAGGACGTTCTTTTTGGAAGGAGATGAGGAGGAATTTCTTTAGTCAGAAGATGGTGAATCTGTGGAATTCTCTGCCACAGAAGGCTGTGGAGGCCAAGTCAGTGGATATTTTTAAGGCAGAGATAGTATTTTGATTAGTACAGGTGTCAGGGGTTATGGGGAGAAGGGTGGAGAATGGGGGGGAGAGATAGATCAGCCATGATTGAATGTCGGAGTAGGTTTGATGGACCGAATGGCCTAAATTCTGCTCCTATCACTTATGACCTTATGATTTTCATGACTATGTTAACTTCACACCCCTTTATTGTACAATCCTCTTAAAGACTACAACACTACAGATGTTCTTGACCTTCCATGACTTCCCCCAGATGGTTTTGGTCTTAGTGTGTGAGCTCAATCTCATTGCCTATGCAAGTGTTGCACACCAAGTGTAGCACACCAAATGTAGCACACCAAGTGAGGACATGGGGTGAGGGCAGGAAAAATTATTTTGTGAAAGCACTACCTCCCCCAACTTGTCCCTCGACTGGAGATCAGTTATGTTTCTGAATAAGATCGACATTATTAACCACACAATTCACAAACCCTAATTAGCCCCGCTTGGCTCAGTTCCCTCAGGAAGCATTTTTTCAAGAGAACCTAGAGCTAGTCAGGCATCCTGGAAAACCACATGGAAGAGGTGAGAAATCTCAAGGTCCCGAAAAATTGGAGGACAAATTTATAAACCTAAGGAAAAAAAAATGTATGTCCTTTAGTTTAGTTTAGAGATACAGCGCGGAAACAGGCCCTTCGGCCCACCGAGACAGCACCGACCAGCGATCCCTGCACATTTAACACTACCTTGCACACACTAGGGACAATTTACACTTGTAACAAGCCAATTAACTTGCAAACCTATAGGTCTTTGGAGTGTGGGAGGAAACCAGAGCGTCTGGAGAAAACCCACGTGATCACGGGGACAACGTCCAAATCCGTACAGATGTAGTCGGGATCGAACCTGGGTCTCCAGCGTTGTAAGTGCTGTAAATCTACCATTGTGCCGTCCTTATTGAAACAGAGACAGAGTACAAAAAAGCAAAGAGAGAATGTAAATCATGGACCTGACCCCATAAAGTCCAGATCCCTGTGTCCTGCTGTAGGAAGCCAAGGATTTGCTCAGGAATTTACCAAGAGGCTTTCATTATTGTGAGAGATGAGAGAAATTGGTTTCATTCTTTGCGTGGAGAAGCTCCAAAAAAAATGTCTTGAAATTATGAGTGGCTTTAGTAAGGTAATATAATTTGTAACAATGATAGAATGTGTATCTAAATTTAAACTGATTATCCAAGTAAATATTCTGTCAGAATGTTCTGTCAGAGAAAGGGATGGGAGGAAAATATGCAAAGCTGTTTCAAAGGAAACGTTTTCAAAAAGAACAAAATCAGGGAAAATTGGTGAAGAGCCTAGGTGGAGATTCAATGTCTATTTATTCAGGGAACAACACTGGCACAGTAAACCAATGACCTCCCAATATAATATGAAAAAAAATATCTCCATTTTCGGATAATGTGCATGGCCCCCAGGAACTTGTAAAATTAGTGATTTTGTTGCACGTCTCATGTAAGGCACTTACTCATCTCGGAATAAGAGAAATGCTAATTTTCTGCAATTCCAAAATTTTACTAAGTATTTTAATGGACATTAATCACCAGGCTGCAGTATAAAGTTTACAGTGCAATCCACGTGTAGTCAGGAATATAAAGCTGGATATTTTCTCTGAAAGCAATTAATTTATCACACACACATTCTGTACTGTCCCACGGTATGAGTTCATTCCAAGAGCTCTTCCGAGTTTAATAAAAAATCAAACTAGTGGTAAGCATGGAGAATGAACGTAGCGGGTACATCGGAGCTCGGGGACGTCCCTTAGCGGCTCGTTACACTGACGGCAGGTACTCGGGAAGACCCGCTAACGGCAGGTAAGCACGGGAAGACTCGTGAAGATTTTTCAACGTTGAAAAATGTCCACGAGAGCCCCGAGTACCGACGAGCGGCCATTATTGTAAATCTCCGAGTTCGAATCAGGGCAAACTCGGGAGAGCTCTTGGAATGAACTCGTACCGTGGGACAGAGCTTTAAACATATTGAGTCTTAAGGGTCTGTCCCACTTGGCGATTATTTTCGGCAACTGCTGGCGTCATATCAGTGTCGCCAAAAGATTTTGAACATTTCAAAATCCAGCGGCGACAAAAAAAATGTTGCGACACTTGAGAAAACACCGCGCGTCATACGTCACGCCCCAATTTTTTGATGATCTGTACATCAGTCAATAAAAAAACCGCCAAGTGGGACAGGCCCTTTAGAGTCTTACAATGTGGCTCATAGCCCTTTGGCCCAACTTGTCCATACCGGACAACATGTCCCATCTACACTAGTATTTGGCCCCTGTCCCTCTAAACCTGTACCATCGAAAATACCTGTCTAAATGTTTCTCAAACCTTCCGATAGTACCTGCCTCAACTACCTCCTCCAGCAGCTCGTTCCATACATCTGCCAACCTTTGCGTGAAAAAGTTACCCCTCGGGTTCCTATTAAATCTCCCCCCCCCCCCCCCTCACCTTCAACCTATGTTCTCTAGTTCTCGATTCCCCTACTCTGGGGAAGAGACTGTGCTTTTACCCAATCTATTCCTCTCTTTTGTACACCTCCATAAGATTACCCCTCATCCTCCTGCACTTCAAGGAATAGAATCCCTGCCTACTCAACCTCTCCCTATAGCTCTGGCCCTTGAGTTCTGGCAACATCCAAGTAAATCTTCTCTGCACAAGTAAATCCTTTCAGGCTTGACAACATCGTTCCTGTAACATGGTGTCCTAAACTGAGCACAATACTCTAAATGAGGCCTCATCAACGTCTTATACAACTGCAACATGACCTCCCACCTTCGATACTGAATGTGAGCCCTTTTGATCACCCTATCCGCATATCCAATATAATTTCATGTTCTCCAGAGCTGCTGCCTAATCCGTTCAGTTACCCCAGTACTTTATGTCTTTTTTTTGTAAACCAACATCTGCAGTTCCTTGGTTTTACATTCTACTGCTCCACCACAACATCTCCTCAAGGTCTGCCTGCTTTGAAGAAGTGCTCCTCACCCCGATGGGGCTACAGTGGGACTTTCTTCCTGCCTCCGTTTGTGATTTCTGCCGCTCTCCTACTCTACGAACATGTTCTGACCCAGATCCGTATTCTCCACGGATGCTGCCTGATCCACTGAGTTACTCCAGGCCTTTTTTTTTGGTAAATCAGCATCTGCATTTCCTTACTTCTCCAATATAATTTATCACCAAAACTCTAACCAATAGATTACAACAAATCCACCGAATACCCAGTGGGAAATGGCTAAAGAACATGACTGGTGCACACTGGATTATTATAAATGCTTTCTCTACCTCATTGTGAGGTAAAACTGGCCTTTTGATCACCACTCCCTTTAATGATCTGACTTTCTCTGACCCAACTCTGATAATGTATTTTAGCTTTATGCCATTGTTAAACATTTCAAAGCACTAAAAGCCCTGTCCCACGGTACGAGTTCATTCCAAGAGCTCTCCCGAGTTTAAAAAAAAATCAAACTCGTGGTAAGCACGGAAAATGAACGTAGCGGGTACGTCGGAGCTCAGGGATGTCTCTTAGCGGCTCATAACGCTAATGGCAGGTACTCGGGAAGACTCGCTAACGGCAGATAAGCACGGGATGACTCGTGAAGATTTCTACATGTTGAAAGATGTCCACGAGAGCCCCGAGTACCGACGAGCGGCCATTACCATAAATCTCCGAGTTCAAATCAGGTCAAACTCGGGAGGGCTCTTGGAATGAACTCGTACCGTGCGACAGGGCTTTAAGGAGGAGCATGCTCCTGGAAATGTGTGAGTACTTTCATCAGGTGGACAGCTGTGGTTTAGGAAGGCAGGTGATCACCTTCACAAGTAGAAGGTAGACAAAATTGCTGGAGAATCTCAGCGGGTGAGGCAGCATCTATGGAGTGAAGGAATAGTTGACGTTTCGGGTCGAGACCCTTCTTCAGACTATTTTTGTGTTCTTTTGATTTTTCCAGCATCTGCAGTTCTTTCTTAAACACCTTCAAGTAGAGGTGGTCTTGATGTGACACTCATATCTCAGGGAATAAATAGAATTCAAGTTCAAGTTCACATTCATTGTCACATGCACCAATTAAGGTACAGTGATATATAAGTTAACACACAGCCATACAAGTAAAAAAGAACACAATACACAATAAATTTAACATAAATATTATTTAAAGTGGGTAAGTAAATGGACAACAAAGCAAGAAGGTGATGCAAGGCTAGTGTCTCGCACAGCAGCCAAAGGAATACATTTCAATCATTGTCTTAAATAAGGGGGAGGTGAAGCGATTTAGGGAGGTAATTCCAAACCTTACTGAAGGCATTGCTACCTGAGGGGTAGAGAGAGGATATTGGGTGAGAGGACAAGTGCCAGAGAGATTCAAGGACTGAACAGGTTTCCAGTCTAGATTGACTCGTTCAAATGCCTTCCCTGGGAATGTGAAGCCTCCTGCCACTACCAATCAGGTTGGCCTTCCAATAAAGTATAACATTGTCAACCGTTTTACTAACCAATGCAGATGATGCTGTCAATGTTAAGCTAACCATGCTTGGCACTTTTTTACAAATTGTTTTTGCATTTATCTTATTACATTTCTGTCACTCTGTAATTACTCTCCAAAATTAGTCCAGTCCCGAATAGCAAAGTCCTGTACTGTTGCAGGGTTTGCAAGACATTAGGAGAGGGGTTGGGATGGGAAGGACAACATCCATTCAAACACATATTAAAAAAATGTCTGAAGAAGGGTTTCGACCCGAAACGTTGCATATTTCCTTTGCTCCATAGGTGCTGCCTCACCCGCTGAGTTTCTCCAGCTTTTTTGTCTACCTTCGATTTTCCAGCATCTGCAGTTCCTTCTTAAACATATTAAAAAAATATTGACTTAATAATAATAATAATGCGTTTTATTTCCTGGCGCCTTTCTGGACACCCAAGGACACCTTACAGGACATAAAATCACAATACATTTATCAATATTAAAATCAAGTTGATTAAAAACAAAAAAAAAACAAACAAAAAAAAACAAACAAAAAAATACACAAAACATTTTAAGTCATTAAAATCAGGGATAATAATAATAATAATAATAATAATAATAATAATAATAATAATAATAATAATAATAATAATAATAATAATAATAATAATAATAATAATAATAATAATAATAAATACTTTATTGATCCCCTCAGGGAAATTCAGATGTCCAGAAGCCCCCAACCAACAAACCCACAGATTCAAAACGAACGCAGACAGAAAATACATAGAATACAATGTGGACACTACCTGAGAGCAATAAATACTTAAAAAGACCAATAATTAACAATTAACAATTAAAAATTGCAAAATGCATCCCCCTACAGCCTAGCGGTCCGAATTATAAAATCTAATGGCTGCAGGGGTGAAGGATCTCCTGAACCGCTCCGTTCTACAGGGCAGGGAGAGGAGCCGGTTGTTGTTCCGAGTGCTCTTTTGACTCTCCAGAATTACATGGAGGGGATGCCCGGGGTTTTTCAGGATGGTCTGCACCTTGTGCCTCATACGCCTCTCAAGCACATCCATCCCAGAGCATGGTGGAAGTTATGTCGGGTATGCTAATCTAAACAGGTGTGTTTTGAGTTGTGATTTGAATTGATCGATAGTGTCCAGGTGACGAATGGGAGGTGGGAGAGTGTTCCAGAGACTCTGAAGAGCAGCTGAAGGCTCTGGCACCCATGGTGCTGAGTCTAAATGTGGGGACAGTTAAAATTGCAGCTGAGGAGGAACGAAGTGACTGGGAAGGAGTGTATGGAAGCAGCAGGTCAGAGAGGTATTGGGGAGCAAGGTGGTGTAGGGCTTTGAAGGTCAGCAGTGAAATCTTGTAGTTAATCCGGTGGTGCACAGGGAGCCAGTGGAGCTGAGTGAGGATGGGTGTGATGTGGTCCGATGATCTGGTGCGGGTGATGATCCGGGCTGCAGAGTTCTGAATGCATTGGAGGCGATGAAGAAGTTTATTGGAGGTGCAAGTGAGGAGGGCGTTGCAGTAATCGGTGCGGGATGTGACCAGAGCGTGGATGAGGACTTTTGTATTGTCTTTGGAGAGGGAGGGGCGGAGTCTGGAGATGTTGCGGAGATGAAAGTATGCAGAGCGTGTGATATTGCTGATGTGGGGGCCAAAGGAAAGTGTACTGTCCAGAATGACGCCGAGACCTTTGACATGGGAGGAGGTGGGTATGGGTGAGCCATCAACTGAAATGGTGAACGGGTGGGTTTTGGAGAGTGTGGACTTTGAGCCACTTAGCATGATTTCTGTTTTATTTCCATTGAGTTTTAGAAGGTTGAGTGACATCCAGTTGCTGATAGCTTGAAGACAGGTGGTGAGGGCAGTTGGGAAGGGAGGTGTTTGGTGACTTGTGCCTAAATCATTATCCCTGGCTTAGCCCACATTGCAAATGTTCGGGGATGTTGACTAAAAACATACATAGCATCATAAAACGATTACAGCACCAAAGGAGACCATTCACCCCTTCATGTACCCGGCACCTCTCTACCGGTGCTGCGTCTCATCCTATCCACCATTCCTTTCTCCAAGCAGCCTTGCAAATTTTTCTCCCCTGCATATTTATCCAATTCTCTCTTGAAGATCTCAGTAGAACCTTTCTCGATCATATCTGTAGGCTGTGCCTTGCACTTCCAATCACAAGGTAAAAGTTAACTTCATGGTGAATCGTGGTGTTGTGGCGCCTAACGGCAGCGGCTCGACTACAGTCCGACTGTCTTTTTAAAAATTTAGTCTCGTTAAATGTATGTCTTGAGTCTAGTTTTTATTATTTTTCTTTAGCTGTGTAGATGTGTGTGTGGGGGGGGGAGGGTGGGGTTGGGGAAACCGTTAGTCTCTTCCCTGTACGGGGACCCGACTTTTTCCCTGTCGGGTCTCTGGTGTCGTTGGGCCTAACATCGTGGAGCCGGCGGTGGCCTCCAGCCAGGACCAACCTGAGGACTCCAGTCGCGGAGCCTGCGGACCTGACATTGCGGAGCTGGCCGTCTCTTCGGAGCGGGAAGAGCTGTGGTGGCACGCGGCAGCGACCCGACTTTGGAGCTTCGGAGGCTCCGGCTGCAGGCCCGGTGGACAGGAACATCGGGAGCTCGCAGGTCCCTGGTGGGAGACCGCTTTTTGGAGCTCCCGCAACGGCAACATCTCCCGCCAGATTCGTGAGGTTTAAAGGACTCAGAGTGGGGCCTAACATCGCCCGGCGCGGCTTAAACGGCCGCGGAACTTACCATCGCCCGCCGGGGGCTTTAATATCGTGAGCCCCAGTCGCCTCGACGCTGCAGTTGGACTGCTGGACCGCGGGAGAAGAACAAAGGGAAGAGATAAAACTTTTGCCTTCCATCACAGTGAGGAGGTGTTGGAGATTCACTGTGATGGATGTTTGTGTAAATTGTGTTAAGTGTGGGTCTTGGGGTTTTTATGTAATGTAAGACTGTAGAAAATGCAATTTCATTCAAACCAAGCTGTTTGAATGACAATAAAAGGCATTTTATTCCATTCTATTCTATGTAAATCTTAATTCCCTTCCCCCATTGCATATTTGTGATCTCCAGAAGGTAGCTCCCTCCATCAGAGTGAATGGGCACTCTCCATTGACTCTGTTTGACCAAACCTCTAGTCACCTTTCCCAATATCTCCAGATGCACCTTGACATAATTTTCATATCTGATGATGCTCTGTGCGTAAATTAACAGAGCTGAATAAATATGAGCTGTTGGTGTGGGAAACATCAATAATGGTCTAACATTTGTCCCAACTTTGCAGACTCATATCCAGTTGTGCTGCAACTACACTGGCAAGGTACTTCACATTCTTTGTCTTAACAACCATGTTTCCAAAATGGCAAACTACCCTGACCTGGAAACAACTTTCTAAGTTGCTAAATGCATTTTGTTGTCTCTGTATTGTACACTGACAATGACAATTAAAATTGAATCTGAATCTGAATCTGAATCTGAACTTTAGATGGATGAAATATTTATGCAAGACATTTAAGAACAAGCTTTTTCTGCCCATGTTCTCCTTCAATCCCAGGAACAGAACTCAATTAAATCTGAGAAATATTCACCATTTCTAAGATTTGCCAATAATTTTCTGCTACCATTTCTACAAGCCTGACTTAGTTGGAGCTTCTACACATTTGCAATCATGAATCAGGCTGCTTTTGCCATTTTCAGTCTTTTGATTCACATCCTCTACCCTGAGTCCCATATGTGTTGGCGTTAAGTTTGTTACATCCTTCTTCACCATCTGCATGCATTTGGCAGCCTTTTATCTTTTTTGAGTCTCATCCTAAAATGGATTCCAAAGAGCCTCAAAATTCCTCTCATTTTCCAACACTCACAGTCTGCATTTCTTTCAGCTTTATATGTTCATAATATCAAAGCTGTTACCACAGCACTGCACAACTCTAAGCTGTGTCAGATCAACCTAGAAGCTGGTTAAAACCATTTAACCTGCTTATACACTGTTTTTCTATGTCTGCCTGGCTTATTTTGCACCACTCATTGATTCTGGTCCAAGCTTTGAATGGACAATTTAAATGGACACTTGTGAACTAAACTGTGTTGGAGGGGCATTCATCTTCAGGAGGAAGGTTAAGTCAATATCCCATCTGCTTGTAAAATGGGAGGTGATAATTTCATGGTACAGTTTGAGAAAGCATTGCAGTTTTGTCCAACATTAGTAGGTCGTCTAATAACACCATGGAAAACAAATGAACATCATTTAACTCTTTGGTTGTTCACAAGATCTTGATGTACATGTTTACTTTGCTTGGTTATGTAAGGCCATTGGTTGTGGTGTTTGAGACATCTTGCTCTTATATTCATCCCATTTTATGAGAACAATTCACAGAGGAGTCTATTAGGGCCATCAGGTCCATGCTGGTCACAGAGGCAATCGCATTAGCTTCATTCAGCCACTTATTTCTCTGCACACTTCTCTTAACTGTGAACTGTGGGCTGCCTTTGGCTGCACAAAGTGCTTTTTACACTAGTATTAGGGTTAGGGGACAGAAAGATGGCCGGGCGAGGAGAGGAGAGGGACGTTGGCTTGCGGGAACAGCTCCAGTACATTGAGCTCGAGGGCCAACCGGACTTTGATCTTTGAATAATGGTGCCAAATATGGAGTCGCCCGCATATGTAATATATGCAACATGAATTTCATTGTGCAATTGCATATATGACTATAGTGCTTTATATGTAAATAAAGTACTATTGACTATTGCTATTAATTAAATTTTGTTTATTATCTATCATCTACATGTATTGTATTTACAAGCCTGTTACATGGGTGAAAGTAAGAAAGTCATTGTTGCTTTGATGGTACATATAACAATAAAACACTCTTGACTCTCTTAACCTATTTTTTCTCCCACACAGACATGAATTCCTCTTGTGCTTAACTGACACAAAGGGACAATTTATAGTCACCCGTTAACCCAATAGCAAGCTTCTGGTACGTCAACTGAAACCGGAGTTCCCAGGTGAAATCCACACAGTCACGGAGAGATCAAGCAAACTCCACACCGACAGCACCGGATGTTGGATCAAACCTTTAACCCTGGAGCTAGGAGGCAGCAGTTCTGACTGCTGCAAAATCATGCTACCTCCTCTTCGACCCAGATCAAGGCAGTGTCAAAGTGCAAGTGGAAGCAGCTTAAATGGATGGAACAAACGTTGTCTTGCTAAAAGCCACAAAATAAAACCAATGTAAATCAGCAGGTGTCAATTTGCTGCCCTATATCCATGTACCGTCATGTCCACACGTTTCCAGGCTGTAATTTCAGTCATTTCAATGAGTCAACGTTGGACGATAGACACAAAATGCTGGAAAAACTCAGCGGGACAGGCAGCATCTCTGGAGATAAGGAACGGGTGATATTTCAGGTCAAGACCCTTCTTCAGACTTCAGAGATCTGAAGAAGGGTCTTGACCCGAAACGTCACCCATTCCTTCTCTCCAGAGATGCTGCCTGTCCTGCTGAGTTACTCCAGCATTTTGTGTCTATCATCAAATGTAGAGTGGGTTTGGGCAAAGTCTCTGACCTGGCTAGTTGAGAGTGTTTACCAGCCTGCAGTAAACCCGACGTCTTGGGTTTCTTGGTCATTAAGACATTGGTTTCAGTTGGACTCAGAGTCCAAGGGTAAGTAAAGAAAATCAATCCATGTTTTAATCATTGCTTAGTGACCACAGCTGGTCGATAAATGATGCTGGCTAGCATAGAACGACAAGACACCTTAGACCCAATTTAATGACACATTCATTCTGTCCATCCAGTGTTAGATGAAAACTAGAATTGTGAGTGAAGCCCAAGGAAATGGATAATGGAAAGAACCAAATTCCTATGAGCCAGATATAAACCCACCCACTGCTTTGCTGTTCAGTCCGTTCTGTTTCGCTTGGAACTTTTATTAGTCTTTGAATATATATTCAAATAGCGGGTGGCATGGTGATGCAGCGGTAGAATTGCTGCCCTTACAGCGCCGGAGACCCGGGTTTGATCCTGACTACGGATGCTGTCTGTACGGAGTTTGTACGTCCTCCCCATGACATGCGTGGGTTTTCTCCGGGATCTCCGGTTTCCTCCCATACTACAAAGATGTACAGGTTTGGAGATTAATTGGCTTAGTATTATTGTAAATTGTCCCTAGTGTGTAGGTTAACGTTAGTGCAAAGGGATCGCTGGTCGGCGCGGACTCGGTGTGCCGAAGGGCCTGTTACGCGCCGTTTCTCTAAACCAAACTAAACTAAAGTCTCTGATGCCGGGATGAATGACTTATGGGCCTGTCCCACTTACGCAACTTTTTAGCGACTACAGGAGACTATGAGATCACCACAAAGTCGCCACATATTCGCTGGAGGTTGCCGTGGTTTCGCCTGCATGGTGGTGAGTAGTTCCCGCATTCTTGTAACTAGTCACGGCTTCATTCTGGTCGCCGCTAATTTTTCAACATGTTAAAAAATTAGCGGCGACCAGAATTTTGACGCCATGGAGAGTAGCGAGAATTCTCATAACGTAGGTGCAGTGGTAGTGGGTTGCCAGGAGGTCGTGGGTTGTCTTAGGTTGTCGCCGGTGCTGACTGGCGAATTTCATTGGCTCATTGGGGGAAAAAAAACGTAAACAGTAGTTTTCAGAACCAAGGATAACCGACGTTAGTAACCGATGTTAATGTCCGCCAAGCTTCACAGCCATGTATCTCTGGCATCTTAAAAGTTGACTCCACTCCTTCACCCCACCCCATCTCCCCCTTAACCCCCCTTCTCCCCCCTCCCCCCCCTCTCTTCAATGACCCTTCCCGTACACTGTGCTTTCACCGTCTTAATTACAACGCCAACCTTCTTCATCACGGTGTGTGTCTGTATCACATTGGCTTTGCACCGTGTGAATTTGACTCAGACAGCGCTCCCCATGCTTGCCCTGTCCCCCGCCTGCATAACTGGCTGGTGAAGAAAGCGATGTGTGTGTGTGTTCCACTCTGACAGTCACTGTTCCGGTCTCCGTTCCAGTCGCTGGTTTTTCAGCGACTTGCTACTACTTGTCAGTAGAGTTGGTACAGGTCCATTACACCTCTCTTTCTACAGCATCTAAAGGCCTGGATCATGTCTTTTCAAACTATGTGTCAATAAGATTCTTCAAACCTATTAGTCACCAATAATGTTGCATCCACTATTTACTCCCTGTTCATCATAAACCATTCCACGTTACTAATTACAGAATCCCTAATAGTTTCAATTTGCTTTGGCTCACAGAATAGATGAAATTTTAATAGTGTCTAAATACAAACACGTGAAATAACAATTTCAGCTTCATTTAGGCTGCACCCATTCAACACTTAGAGACACCGCACGGAAACAGACCTTTCGGCCCACCGCGTCCACACCGACCACCAACTCCCGCACATTAACACTATCCTACACACTAGGGACACTTCTACACATACACCAAGCCAATTAAACTACAAACTTGCATGTCTTTGGAGTGTGGGAGGAAACCGAAGATCTCAGAGCAAACCCACGCGGTCACGGGGAGAATGTAAAAACTCCATACAGACTGCACCCGTAGTCGGGATCGAACCTGGGTCTCTGGCATTGTAAGTGCTGTAAGGCAGCAACTCTACCGCTGTGCCACCGTGCCGCCCACTTTGTGCTATCTACTGGGACGCCATTAAGCAGCATCTTTAGTGGCTCCAACAATCTCCAGATTGCCGTTTTGTCTTCAGAATTGATTATTGAATTCAAGAAACAAAGGAAAATGTAAATAAAACACCATAGTCACTTTTAGTTTTTAGTTATAGTTTTAGACATATAGCGTGGAAACAAGCCTTCTGGCCCACCGAGTCCACGCCGACCATCGATCACTAGGCACTTGTTCTTTGTCCCACACACTATTTATTTAGCGAATGCAAAGTCCTTTAGCCAAGCAGTTGCCTCTTGATCTGCTGTATGAAGGGTGACAAGTCCTCCTTTGAGTCTTTGTTGAGGGCATGCTTCAATGATGTGTTGCATTGTTTGCTGCTCTCCACAAGCACACCGTGGGGTTGGGCTGCTGCCCCATTTGTGAAGGCTGGCCAAGCAGGGGCCATGTCCAGTCCTGAATCTATTCAGCGTCGTCCACTGCTTCCTTGGGAGATTGGTGCCAGGGACCGGTAGGGTGGGGTCTGACACCAGATGTTTATTTGGGACGTCCTTGGACTCCCATTCCTTTTTCCAAGCTGATTGGATGGTGAAATCAGCTGGTGGTGGGTTCTTCCAAATTGGTCGTCTAGATGGAAGTCGAGCAGTGGGTGGGTTGAAGATGTCCATGTGAATTGGCAGGTGAGGGGAGTTTTTGGTCTTTTGGAGCATCCTTTGAGTGAGGACTACTCGCCGGATGTGTGGAGGGGCTATGTTGGATAGGACAGGGAGCCAGGGGAGTGGTGTTGAGCGGATTGTTCCTGTGATGATCCTCATTGTTGAGTTCAATTGGGTGTCCACATGGTGTGTGTGGGATGACCTTGACCAAACAGGGGCACAATATTCGGCTGAAGAAAATGCAAGGGCTAGTGCTGAAATGCGCAGTGTGGGGGCTGCTGCCCCCCACTTTGAGCCAGCAAGCTTACTGAGGAGATTGTTTCTGGACTTCACCTTAGCTGCTGTTCTTTTGAGATGTTCCTTGAAGGATAGGGTCCTGTCAAGGGTCACTCCGAGGTTGGTTGGAGTGGGGGCATACTTCAGTTTGGTCCTGCTCAGTTAGATGTTTGGTTCTCTTGTGGCTTCTGCATTATGGAGGTGGAACACACTAGAGACCGTTTTTGTTGGGCTTGGTTTTAGGCGCCAGGTTTTGCAGTACTCGTCCAGTTTAGCAAGGTCTTCATTGAGCACCTGTTCCAATGTACCAAAATCTGGTGCTTGGAAGGCCAAACAGATGTCATCTGCATAGATGAATTTGCGAGATTTGGTGGTGGGTAGGTCATTTGTGTAAAGGTTGAACAAGGTTGGGGCTAAAACTGACCCTTGCGGGAGCCCATTCTTCTGCGTTCTCCATGCACTCTTGTTCTGTCCAAGGTGAACTCTGAACCTGTGGTTGGAGAGCAGAGATTTGATGGTTTCTGATGCCCAGGCAGGGAGTGCTTTGGTGAGTTTTAGGAGGAGGCCTTTGTGCCACACAGTGTCATAGGCTGCGGTGAGATCAAGGAACACTGCCCACTGTCCCACACACTAGGGCCAATTTACAGAAGCCAATATATATATATACCTGCACATCTTTGGAATGTGGGAGGAATCAGGAGCACTAGGGAATAACCCACGCGGTTAAAGGAAGAATGTACAAACTCGGCACAGACAATACCCATAGTCAGTTTCGAACCCGGGTCTCTGGCTCTGTGAGGCAGTAGCTCTACCACTACGCCACCGTGCCGCCCTATTGTGGCACTGTGCCCTCAACCCTCTAGAGCTTAGCTGACACCAGGGTTCCTCTTGAATCCATGGAGTTTACAAGCTTACTGGGGCCAGAGAAACAGATGTAGACAGGATGAAGCAATGATCACTCGTCTAGATGTGTAAGCTGCATTCAACTAACTCAACACTTTCCCAGAGCAAACAATTTCAGTTATTATTGCCCTTGCCAATAGACTCAGTATCTACAATATCGTACAATCATAGTTAGATAGTCATCAAGTCATAGAGGAATTATAACTCAGCGACAGATTCCTTGGTCTTATAGACCAGCATAGATGCGGCTGCAGTGTGACTGGCTGAGTCTATGTACTGAAGGCAACTCACTAGGTCAATTTTCCCATCGTTTCTGCCACCAGAAGACATAGACTCATTGTGTTATATTGCATAGAAACAGACAGTTCAGCCCAGCAAGCAAGTAACGCCCATCAACAACTCAATTACACCAATCCTTCGCTAGTCTCACACCATTCTATCAACTTCCCCCCCATATTCTACAGGTCGCCTACACACAAAGGACAATTTATAATGGCAAATTAACCTAACATCTTGCAGATCTTTGGGATGTAAGAGGAAACCAGAGCATCCAGAGGAAAACCACACAGTCACAGGGAGAATGAGCAAACTCCACACAGACCGCAACGGAGGTCAGAAATGTATCTGGATCACTGGAGATCGACTTGCTGTGCCGCCCAAATATTGAAACACTGCCTCCCCCAGGCTTCTGCAGGTAACACACCACCTTGACTGATAAACATCACTCATTGGTCCTCAATTACAGCTGGATCCATTCCTCACCAGGATGACAAGGAAAACTTAGAAACATAGAAACAAAGAAAATAGGTCATTCGGCCCTTCGAGTTAGCTCATATGATCATAGCTGATCATCCAGAATCAGTACCCCGTTCCTGCTTTCTCCCCATATCCCTTGATTCCATTAGCCCTAAGAGCCACATCCAAGTCTCTCTTGAATACGTCCAGTGAATTGGCCTCCACTGCCTTCTGTGGCAGAGAATTCCCAGACTCCCAAACCTAACTCACAAGGAATGAAGCTGTTCAAGGAGAAAGCCTTTGCCATCACCTTCCCTGGACAACCCGAAGTATCCATGTCAGCCTTGCTTGTCGACGCCGCATCACGCAAAACCACGCCATGCTTCATTCATAACTTTCATGAACCACAACATCAAGTGGGTAAAAAAGGATACATTTGCACTTTGACTCTTGGTTGTATTTCTGCATTGATGAGAGTTTCACAAGGTTTTTGAGAGTTTCTGCTGTTTCTTACTGGTCTCATCAACAACAAAACGGAGAGAGCGATGAAGTCACCAGCTTGGTCTGAACCACAGGAGCTGACAGCAGTCTGTTAGCACAATGATGAAGACACAGAGAGCCTAGATCTTCTCTCTTTAGCTGCCAATTTTCCCTTTGATGGCGGGAGAGCATCAGTGATTCTGCTGGGATTTAAACGTGAACTTCAGCTCAAGGGAGGCCTCCAATTCGGATGAAAATTGGGAAGGCAAATGCAGTTTTGAAGGTACTGTAATTATTTTAAATAGAAAGCTTAGCATCTGTGCAGCAGAAACATTATTAGTTTCATATAAAAAAAATTTGGTATTGTGAAATGAAATCTTTCTGGAGCTTCCTTTGAAATCCAGAATATATTTAAGTTCCCTTATCGTGCCTGAATTCCTATAGTCTAAATGACATTCTTTGTGAATGACAAAAGCAGGTATCAGCACTTCTTATGCCTCTCAAAAGTATTTTTGCATATCTTGTATATTTTCTCTTTTGCTTGTGCAAGTTGGTTACACTTTTATCTATTTTCCTTATGATATCTATGGAAACCAGTCTGCCCAACAAATCTGTACCTACAGTAAATTTCCATTTAACCTATTCTCCTGCTACTTCCATCCTTCTCCCCTCCGGGGTACTGATATTGAACGATCAGCCATGGTCATATTGAACTGGCTCAAGGGGCTGAATGGTCTACTCCTTTTCTATGTTTCTATGTTTGCCACTGCACTGCCTGGTGGACTTTGTTCTACAAGTTGAGGTTGAATGTGTGCGTTCAATACATTATTACGGTAGACACAAAATGCTGGAGTAACTCAGCGGAACAGGCAGCATTTCTGGAGAGAAGGAATGGGTGCTTTTTCGGGTTGAGACCTTTCTTCAGACTAGTTAGGTAAAAGGGAAATGAGAGATATATAGATGATGATGCAGAGAAGCAAAGAACAATTAATAAAAGATATGCAAAAATATAATGATGATAAAAGAAACAGGCCATTGTTAGCTGTCTGTTGGGTGAAAACGAGAAGCTGGTGCGACTTTGTTGGGGGAGGGATAAAGAGAGAGGGAATGCCAGGGTATAGGAGTAAAGAGGTTCTTCTGCAGTGTATAGGGCTCTGGTGAGACCACATCTGGAGTATTGTGTACAATTTTGGTCTCCTAATTTGAGGAAGGACATCCTTGTGATTGAGGCAGTGCAGCGTAGGTTCACGAGATTGATCCCTGGGATGGCTGGACTGTCATATGAGGAAAGATTGAAAAGACTAGGCTTGTATTCACTGGAGTTCAGAAGGATGAGGGGATATCTTATAGAAACCTATAAAATTATAAAAGGACTGGACAAGCTAGATGCAGGAAAAATGTTCCCAATGTTGGGCGAGTCCAGAACCAGGGGCCACAGTCTTAGAATAAAGGGGAGGTCATTTAAGACTGAGGTGAGAAAAAAGATTTTCACACAGAGAGTTGTGAATTTGTGGAATTCCCTGCCACAGAGGGCAGTGGAGGCCAAGTCACTGGGATGGATTTAAGAGACTAAGACAAAGCTCTAGGGGCTAGTGGAGTCAGGGGATATGGGGAGAAGGCAGGCACGGGTTATTGATAGGGGACGATCAGCCATGATCACAATGAATGGCAGTGCTGGCTTGAAGGGCCGAATGGCCTCCTCCTGCACCTATCTTCTATGCTTCGATGTTTCTATGTTTCTATGTTTCTATGGTTACTTGAAGTTAGAGAAATCAATTATTATGGTACATAGGGGGTCACTTCTAATCTCAGTAAGGAGTAGTCAATTAGCAGAATCTGCTAGTCGTGGAGCCATACAACACAGAAACAGGCCCTTCGGCCCACCTCATCCATGCCCACAATGATATCCCATTTAAGCTAATCGCATTGCCTGCATTTGGTCAGTACCCATCTAATTCTTTTTTTTAATCCACATACCTGTCCCACTGTCTTTTAAATGTAAAGAAGATAGACACAAAATGCTGGAGTAACTCAGGGTGTCGCCTGTATGCTCGTGAGTAGTCTCCTCAGTCGCCCAAAGAGCCGTAGCGTGTTTTCTGGTCGCCGCTGGATTTTCAACATTTTTTCGACGACAGTGGTGACCGTGGGTTTGACGCCAATGAGCGTAGCTTGACGTAGGTGCTGTCGTAGGTTGTCGCCAGGATGTTGTAGGTTGTCACCAGGTGTCATAGGTTGTCGCCGGTGCAGACTTTGGTGAATTCCATCGTCGTATTCGCCAATAGTCGCCTAAAATATTGCCGAAGTGGGACAGACCCATGAGTCCAGTCATTAGTTTTTCTGCGACCTGTTACGACTATGACAGTTGCCGGGAGTCACCTAAAAATCGCCAAGTGGGACAGGCCCATAACTCAGCGGGTCAGACAGCATCTCTGGAGAGACGGAATGGGTGACGTTTCGGGTCGAGACCCTTCTTCGACCTGAGACTCTCTGTCCCTTTGAGTTACTTCAGCATTTTATGTCCATCTTCCAGAGGAAAGGTGAATGGCAATCAGACATTTGCTGTCCCTGAAAATATTTGAGATTCTTGCCATTAGCAGCATGAAAAATCTTCTGAAAATTTTTGCCAGCCATCTTCATTCTCATGAATGAGACACATTAAACAGTCACAGCTTTAAAAGTAATTTCCAGGGTGGATTGGTTGGTTGGGAGGGAGGGAGAGAGGGAGGGAGGGAGAGAGGGAGGGAGAGAGGGAGGGAGGGAGGGAGGGAGGGTGAAAAAGGGAAGGAGGGAGCAAAAAACGGAGGGAGGGAGAAAGGGAGGGAGGGAAGGAGGGAGAGAGGAAGGAGGGAGAGAGGGAGTGAGCGAGGGAGGGAGGGAGGGAGGGAGGGAGAGAGGGAGAGAGGGAGAGAGGGAAGGAGGGAGGGAGGGAGGGAGGGAGGGAGCGAGGGAGGGAGGGAGGGAGGGAGGGAGGGAGGGAGGGAGGGAGGGAAAAAGGGAAGGAGGGAGCAAAAAACGGAGGGAGGGAGAAAGGGAGGGAGGGAAGAAGGGAGAGAGGGAGGAAGGGAGCGAAAAAGGGAGGGGGGAGTGAAAAAGGAGGGAGAGAGTGTGAGAGGGTGAGAGGGAGTGAGGAGGGAGGGAGGGAGGGAGGGAGGGAGGGAGGGAGGGAGGGAGGGAGGGAGGGAGGGAGGGAGGGAGGGAGGGAGGGAGGGAGGGAAAAAGGGAGGGAGGGGGAGTGAAAAAGGAAGGAGAGGGAGGGAGAGAGGGGGAGAGGGTGAGTGGGAGTGAGGAAGGAGGGAGAGAGGGAGGGAGGGAGGGAGAAAGGGAGAGAGGGAGGGAGGGAGGGGGGTGGTTTGGGGGGGGGGATGCAGGGATGGGATAAAGCAAGAAAAATCAGTCAAATTGAAAACACATGTTGACTTCAAACACATCTTTGCCACAGCCAGAATTCCATCTTAGAGCAAACAGACTTTCAATTAAACACAGCGGACCGATGAAGAAATCAACATCATTCTGTAAACATTTTTTTTTTTTGAATGACTGTTCCGCCAAAATTAGGAGGATTGTATTGTATCCGTGTCCAAATTGCAGCTTAACTGACTACCTTTGTGCAATGTTGATGAAAGTCGATGAAAGATGCTGGCTATCGGGTCATCCAGCAATGCTGAACAAGCCCATTGCTATTGGACTTTGTGGATGAGGTTTGATTAGGTCACCAGGGACGGCCTGTTCTTGTTAGAATGAGGCATTCCAGTGGAAGTGGCAGAACACTTGAGTTATCTATCGTGTGTACCAAGTGGCAAGGTTGGAACAGGGCCACAGGAAGAGCCTGAAAAGGAACGTGCTGTTCCAGATAATATCATCAGTGGGCAGTTGCCCAGGAGTTGAGCCGTTCAGACAGCCAGGCACAGTCTTAGCTCGAGGTAATGGTTGAGCCAAGGACATGGTTTAAGTTCATAGTTCATAAGGTTACTGGATGGATTTAAGAGAGAGTAATGCCCCTGTCCATAGGAAACCTGAACGGAAACCTCTGGAGACTTTGCGCCCCACCCAAGGTTTCTGTGCGGTTCCCAGAGGTTCCTGGAGGTTCCCGGAGGTTTTTGTCAGTCTCCCTAATGGTCGAAAGTGGTTTCCGCTTCATCTATGTTCTGGCGATTATTTTGGCCGCGACTAAAAATTACCGATTTTTAAAACGGCAACCTATTTTTAGTCGCGGCCGGTTTTGAATTTTTTGAAATAATCGCCGGAACATAGAAGAAACGGAAACCACTTTCGACCATTAGGGAGACTGACAAAAACTTTCGGGAACCTCCGGGAACCTCCGGGAATCGCACGGAAACCTTGGGTGGGGCGCACAGTCTCCAGAGGTTTCCGTTCATGTTTCCTAAGTGGGACTGGGGCATTAGATAGAGTTCTAGGGGCTATGGAATCAAGGGACATGGGGAGAAGGCAAGCACGGGTTATTGATTGGGGACAATCAGCCATGATCGCAATGAATGGCGGTGCTGGCTCGAAGGGCCGAATGGCCTCCTCCTGCACCTATTTTCTATGTTTCTATGTTTCTATGTCATAAGTGATAGGAGCAGAATTAGGCCATTTGGCCCATCAAGTCTACTCCGCCATTCAATCGTGGCTGATCTATCTCTCCCTCCCAACCCCATTCTCCTGCCTTGACATAGCCATAACCCCTGACACCCAAATTAATCAAGAATCTATTCATCTCTGCCTTAAAAATATCCATTGATGGCCTCCACAGCCTTCTGTGGCAATGAATTCCACACATTCATCACCCTCTGTCTAAAGAAATTTCTCCTTCCGAAAGGAAGATCCTTCACTTCTCAGGCTACGGCCTCTAGTCCTAGACTCTCCCACTGGTGGAAGCATCCGCTCCACGTCCACTCTATCCAGGCCTTTCACTATTCGGTAAGTTTCAATGAGGTTCCCCTCATCCTTCTAAACTCCAGCGAGTACAGGCTTGGTGCCTCTACTTGTAAACCGGTGCTCTTAGCTTATGTTGCCTGCTGAGACAGACAGACTCATGTTGCAAAGGTTTCCT
Organism: Amblyraja radiata; assembly: GCF_010909765.2. Classification (NCBI taxonomy): domain Eukaryota; kingdom Metazoa; phylum Chordata; class Chondrichthyes; order Rajiformes; family Rajidae; genus Amblyraja; species Amblyraja radiata. Next base: position 58,239,503 of record NC_045966.1, read on the forward strand.
GCACCTCCTCGCCTGTGACACAGGGGCTTGGTAGTATGTTGACCACCGTGAATGTCAGCAAACAAATGGGGGCAGAGATAGCCCCAGGCCTCCTCTTCCTGACCAGTGTAGCAATGTAACAATTCTAGGATGAGCTTGGGGTGGATTTTTAAATAGTAAAGCCCCTAACTAGCTTAAACCGAGGTGGGTAGACGACTAATGATTAAAGTAGCCTTAAACTAATATGTCAGAAGGAACTGCAGATGCTGGTTTTAAACCAAGGATAGACACAAAATGCTGGAGTAACTCAACAAGACAGGCAGCATCTCTGGAGAAAAGGAGAGACGTGGATAAGCTTTTTCCATTGAGAGTAGGGAAGCTTCAAACAAGAGGACATGATTTAAGAATTAAGGGACAAAAGTTTAGGTGTAACATGAGGGGGAACATCTTTACTCAGAGAGTGGTAGCTGTGTGGAATGAGCTTCCAGTGGAAGTGGTGGAGGCAGGTTCGATTTTATCATTTAAAAATAAATAGTAAGATTAAACGAGAACTTACCAGTTTGAAGTTTGATCTGTATTTTATGAGGAGTTACGATGAGGGATTACGTGAAGAAGCCCACCAGGACGCATGCGTGTCATTCTTCAAAGCAGCGGTGTGAAATCACAGATAACTGTAATGACTAAACATAGTAACATTAGAGAAGAGATACCAGTTAAGTATATGATCAAGGGTGGGAGCGGAGGGCACGTATTCCCTCATCGTAACTCCTCATAAAATACAGATCAAACTTCAAACTGGTAAGTTCTCGTTTAATCTTACTATTTTACTTCGGAGTAACGTGAGTGACTACGTGAAGATTTCAAAGCTCTGTTATTTCATGCCGTGGAAACGAGTCCATGCATCACGTTTGCCTTGCTGACTGTAGGAGGAATTATGTTAACATAATTTGGACATGAATTCGACATTGAAATCATAAAATTTATTAACACAAAATTATAACCCCTATTTATGGGTTTAAATTAATTTACAGAACTTTAAAATTGTTTCTGCAAACGTTCCAGGTTTCATTACTGGTTTGTTGTAAAATAGTTGGAATGTTTTTTCCCCTGACCATCCTGCTGCCTTGAGGATTTGGTCCATTGGTACATCCAACTGTATTGCTGCCGATGTAGCTGCAGCCCTGGTGGAATGAGATTTAAAAATATTAGTATCCACCCAAGCCTGTGTTAGCACCTGTTTCAGCCATCTTGAGATGGTCTGGACCGTCACTCTTTTGTGTGGTTGCTTGTAGCTGACCAGAGGTGCCTTCTCATTGCCTCTTATGATTTTCGTTTTCTCCATGTATAACGACAAATGTCTTACTATACAGAGACGGTCATCTGTTGGGTATGACCTAAATTGTATATTGAGCCCTGCTGATCCCTGTCTGTTCTGCTTTACTAATTCATAGATATGAAACGTAATATTTTCAGTTGAGGAAGTCATGTTGTCCAGTCTTAGCTTGTGCAGTGACTGTACCCTCTGTGCCGTGACCAATGCCATTAGCATGACTGTTTTTAATGTCAGTCTGTGTAGGGACAGAGCTGTTGCTGGAGACCAATTCCTGAGCATCTTCAGGACAATACTTACATCCCATATTTGGGAGTACCTGGTTCTTGGGGGATTAGTATTAAAAATTTCCCTCATAAGTTTTGTTACCAGTGGGTGAGTCCCAACAGAGTAACGCTCTGTCCCCTGCCATAGGTAAGTCGATAGGGCACATCTGGCGCAGTTGATGGCACTGTAACTGAGCCCCTCATCATAGTGGAGGCCTGCCAGATATTCCAGAACAGACGGGTTGTTCATGTCTCTGTGGGGGATGTTGTTTTTGTGACAATGCATCTCCCACTTCCTGATATAGACCAGATACTGTTTTTTGGTTGACTGTCTTTGGGCCGCCGAGATCATGTTTACTGTTCGGTCCGTCAGTCCCAGTTGTAGTAGAGGTGTTTTTAAACTCTACAAATTAATAAGTTCAAATGGTTATGGCATGGGTGGCTATCCCTTGTTATAGGATGTAGCAATAAATCTGGTCTATGTGGGATGGTGATACATGGTTCTAATACCATGTTTAATACCACTGGGAACCATGGTTGAGTAGGTCAATCGGGTACTAACAAAATACCAGACGCAGAGTCTTGTTGTATTTGCCTTAATACCCGACTGATAAGGCAGAAAAGAGGGAATGCGTAAATAAACAATTTCCCCCAATGCAGCGAAAATGCATCTGTCGCCGCTGTCCCAGGGTCTGGTTCCCATGAAACATAATTTGCTAACTGGTGGTTAAGTCTGGATGCGAATAGATCGATATCTGGTGTTCTATATCTTGCTGTAATATCAGCAAATACTTTTTTATTCAACATCCATTCGGTGTTTTCATTAAATTTGCGTGACCTGGTGTCTGCCACTAAATTTAGTCTTCCTGGTAGGTAAGTAGCTGATATCCAAATATCTCTCTGGATACACCACTGCCAAATTGTATTAGCCAGATTGTCACATGATGTCGATTTGTTTCCACCCATGTGGTTAATGTATGCTACCATGGTGGTATTGTCTATCTGTAGTCTAACATGCTGGTAATATGACCCAGTACAATATGACTTTAGGCCATGGAATGCACCCAACATTTCCAGGTAGTTCATGCCCAGTGTGAGTAATAATGATGCCTCCTGAGCAGTCCATCTACCTCCACAGCTGGTGATGGTATTGGTGGCTCCCCACCCAAGTGCACTGGCATCAGTTTGTAGTACCATGGAAGGGTTACTGACAATGATTGGATTGGAACAAAGCCAGATGTTATCTATCCACCATTTTAGTTCCATTTTAGCTTTGATTGGTAGTTTCATAGGTCTGTCAAAGTGACCTGCATTGATTTTGAGTGCTTGTATTTTTGCTCTCTGTAAGTTTTGGTAATATAGAGGTCCAAATTGTGTGGTTGGATAGGCAGCCACCATTTTGCCAATTACTTTTGCTACCAATCTGATGGATGGTTTGCTGATGTCAATGAGGTTATTGCAAGCCTCTATTAAATCTCTAGCCTTTCCCTTAGGCAGAGTCACCGACATGTGAACTGAGTCAATGGTGAACCCCAAATAGTCCATAGTAGTGGAAGGCGTTAGTTTAGATTTAACTGGATGGATAATAAATCCCAGTTTATCAAATAACTGTTTTGTGGCTGTTACGGTTTGTTTGGCCAATTCCAAAGTTTTGCCCACAATGAGTATGTCATCTAAATATGCCATGACCATGTGTTTTCGTTTCCGTAGAAACGCTAGGGCTGGTTTCAAAATGTTTGTGAACAGCCTGGGGGCTGATGATAATCCATTTGGCAGTGCTTTATACTGCCATAGCTGTCCCATCCAGTTGAATTTTAAGTAACATCTGTGGTCACCTCGTATAGGCACTGAATAGTAAGCATCTTTTAAATCGATGCTGGCCATGAAGTAACCTTTGGAAATTAATTGTTTAGCAGTAACAAAGGTTTCCATTTTGAAGTGAATATATTGTACAAATGTATTCAATTTTGTCAGATCTATGATGATGCGACAACCACCATCTTTTTTGTTTTTGGTAAATATATTGGACACGAATTCTAATGGTTCGTGTTGAGTTTGCTCAAATACACCTTTTACGTAAAGCCGCTCCAGTTCAGCTTGCGCTTCTGATTTTTCTTTATCAGAAAGCACGAACATTCGGTTCGGTATATGTTGAACTGGAGGGCTGTACTTGTGTATAAACTCTATTGTATATCCCTGGATACTGCTTAAGATGTAAGTATCGGTTGTTAACATGCTCTATGCATTCAGAAAATAGTGTAATCTCCCACCAACCTCCATGCTCCCTGTATTTTGTAGGGAACCAGACCCACCTACCTCCATAGTTACCAGTGGCAGGTTTACTTCTTTTTGTAGGTTCTTCGCTGCTGTTGTTGCGCTGGTGTCTGGATTTGTGGTTTGGTTGGCGTTGGAGGTCCGCGCATCTTCCAAGAAGGCCGGCCTGGGCCATGGCCTAAAAAAGACTCATGTTTTGAATACCGGGCCTTCGAGCTTTCACCAGTCATTCTTGTTCTGCTGGTGGGTGCGTAGGGGTGCTGTCTTTGGCTGTAGTGGGTTTTTGATGTAGTCCCTTTTATTAGTCCCAGGGTTTTTGCTTCCTCATCGAGCTCCTTGACTTGCTTTGATAGGTTGCCTCCAAATAATAGTATTGGTGGTTTTGTGGTCCCAGGTTTGCACAGTCCCGCGAATTTTGGGTTTAGTGTGGGTTGAATGGCACTCTTCCTGATGTTGTTTATCTCATGTTGAGTGTTTGCAGAGTAGTGCCAGTGCATCTTGTTGGTCCTGGGACATGTCCTTGTCATCCACTGTGCGGGCAAATGCTGTTATCCCTGCTGTTAGGAGTTTCAATACTTTTTGTAATTTGACGTCCATACTTCTGACTCCTATTCCAATGTGTTTCCATATACAGATGTTTACTATTGGAACATTCAGGGATATGCAGTTGCCTGGTGCCAGGTGTCTTGATGTGGTGTCCAGTACAGCCTGTTCTTGTAACTGGTTTAGAGACATATAGCCTATACTGGCAGCTAGCTTTGGCTCCAGATTTTAACCAGTCTGGTCTGGCTGTATGAAATTGGACACCATGTCCAGTAGGTTCTTTTGTTCCTGCACCCCTGCACACTTGTCTTTCGTTCTGCGGACCCCTCTTCCAGGTCAGCCCAGAACTGACCCGCAGTGCTCCCCTCTGATGAGGTAGAAGCACTGTGCAGCCCTTCAAGAGGTGCTGCTGTGGGTTTATCATAGGGCCCACAGTGACCCGACTCCATCTCCCGGAGTCTGTCACGTTGGAGCAAATGCTCCACACACTGCTCCCTCCGGCTCCAGTGCTCACGGTCGCTGGCCGCCCGCGGTTGTTCAAAGTCAGACTCCTCTGAGTCCACGACCTTGTTTGTTTTTTGTCTTGCCTTACCGCCCGGCCGCGTGGATCTGGCCGGTGCGGAGGTGACATCGGGCACAGCTGATCCCACTATCAGTGATCCAAGTGCCGCTGGCTGCTGCTGGCTGTCTGCTGCTCCACGGTTCTCCCTCACCAGCTTTGTCGCAGACCTTGTCTTATTTGTTTTGTCCATGTTCCCACCTGTAGTTGGAAAATGGAAACAAAAAAGACCGCAGAGTAAACTCTTACCTGCAAGTTGCGGCTTTTAAAACTGCTGCTGCGGGGGAACGTCGTTCCACCGCGTCTGACGTTTCGCAATGCGTGTAGCGATATGACACGCATGCGTCCTGGCGGGCTTCTTCACGTAATCACTCACGTGACTCCGAAGTAAAATTGGATAGGTATATGGACGGGAAAGGAATGGAGGGTTATGGTCTGAGTGCAGGTAGATGGGACTAGGTGAGAGTAAGTATTCGGCATGGACTAGAAGGGCTGAGATGGCCTGTTTCCGTGCTGTAATTGTTATATGGTTATATGGTTATATGAATGGGTGACGTTTTGGGTCGAGACCCTTCCTCAGATTCAAGTCTGGTCTTTGGTCTGAAGAAGGGTCTTGACCCGAAATGTCACCCATTCTTCCTCTCCAGAGATGCTGCCTGTCCTGCTGAGTTACTCCAGCATTTTGTGGCTATCTTATCCTTAAACTAATGTTATGTCTATAGTCACAAAATCATCTGAATTCAATGGGATTCTCAGCTGAAACCTAATCTTTCCATGTGTGTGAATTATGGTAAAAGTAGAATTGTGTCTATTTCAACATATCCACACCAATTTGCAAAACCTATAACACTGTTAAATTTTCCAAGCACTTTTTATGATGTTGACCATTAACTGGAGTTCATCCTTACTGTTTAGTTTAGTTTATTTAAGAGATACAGCACGGAAACAGACCCTTCGGCCCACCGAGTCCACACCGACCAGTGATCCCTGCACAGTAACGCTATCCTACACACACGAGGGACAATTTACATTGATACCAAACCAGTTAACCGACAAACCTGCGCGACTTTGATGTGAGGGAGGAAACCGAAGATCTCGGAGAAAATCCACGAGGTCACGAGGAGAACATACAAACTCCGTATAGACTGCACCCGTAGTCAGGATCGAACCCAGGTCTCTGGCGCTGTAAGCGCTGTAAGGCAGCAACTCTACCGCTGCGCCACTGTGCCGCCCATTTATTGGATGGCTTCACCTTTACAGAGAAGCAGTGGTGAACTAGTTTGCTGATGCTCAGCTCTATAGTTCCCAGAGGCTGGGGTTGTGCCTGGCATCATGTATCTCATACAACGCTTGAATAAAAGAGCAGAATTAGCCATTTGGCCCATCAAGTCTATTCCACCATTCAATCATGGCTGATCTATCTTTCCCTCTCAACCCCATTCTCCTGCCTTCACCCCATAACCCCTGACACCTGTACTAATCGAGAATCTATCTATCTGCCTCTGCCTTAAAAATATCCATTGACTTGGCCACCACAGCCTTCTTTGACAATTAATTCCACAGCTTCACCACCCTCTGGCTAAAGAAATTCCTCCTCATCTCCTTCCTAAAGGTATGTCCTTTTCTTCTGAGGATATGGCCTCTGGTTCTAGAGTGTCCCACTAGTGAAAACATCCTCTCCACATCCACTCTATCCAGGCCTTTCACAATTAAAATTGCTATGGCTCCCAGCTGCCTAGATGGACGGTAAACTAGGTGAACCAAAGATTCCCTTCCCTGACAACTTCAAACGTGGTGATTTCTGAATCAGTGCGTTAACAGGGAAGGAAAAATAAAGCGTGTCCAAGATCTCGTTAATATAATTCTAGGGGTGCTCAGCTATATCGAACAGAAATTCAATCACAAGGACCTTCGTTCTCAGCATGGTCGTCATTTTTACTTGGTGACTTCTTAGAATAAAACGGGAAGAAAATATTCCCAAAAGCCTTTAGTGATTGCATTTTCCATCTATCATCTAAGATATCAGATTCAGACTTGGCACATTGTCAGGTATCTAGTCAGGGTTTCAATTCGTGGGATATTTCACAGTCACAGAATTTTGTGGGCAGGCCAAATTTAACTTGTCTTTAGTGATGTGGTTAACCAGAGGTTTGCTTTTCAAAACTTTTATTAAAACATTACTGCAGAAAAATGTAGATGCTGTTTTAAAGATCTAATGACTGGATAACTTTGAAATTATTTTTTTAACAGTTTACTTGTTGACCAACGATGAATGTATAATCAAAAACATAAGCAAGCTGAAGTCATTTATGTTCTATTATAATCTTTCATAGAGTGATTAATTTTTGGAAATACAGTCAAGGAGGCTCCATCTGATGGAAATAACAAAGCTTTGGATTTTGTTTTTGTTTTTAACAAACAACAAATAATGGCCTTGAAAATGTTCAAGTTTATTCAAGGAATGTTTCCTTTGGCAAGGGATCTACACTCATATATAGTGTGTCAAAATGTCAAGGGTTTAAGTCCAAGTACAAGATCTCACGGCTGTTGCCGTCAGTAGGACCCACTCATCCCTCCTTATCAGGTCCATTATAGTGTTGTGGCTAATCCCTCGAAGTCGACGATGATGGTGTACGTTCCGTTTTTTTAATGGACTCTCAGGTGGCTTAAGGGCCTGTCCCACTGACGCGACTTTTCAGCGACTGTCTTCGACCTTCAAGCTCGAGGGCACTCGCCTGAAAAACCTCGAGCTGGATCGGACGTCAGCGATGAAACCGCGAGCCAGATCGACCGTCTGCACACACACACTCACACACACAAACACATCACAAAGATGGGGGCCAGGGAAAGCGGGGGAGCGCTGTCTGAAATTCACACCCGCGATGAAGAGGAAGTGAAAAGACGGCTGGCACAGTTACGGTAAATCCTATAGAGAGAGCAGCGAGGGGGGAGGGGGAGAGAAGGGGAGAGAGGGGGAGAGAGGGGAAGACAGGGGGAGAGAAGGGGAGAGAAGGGGAGAGAAGAGGCGAGAAGGGGTGAGAAGGGGGAAGAAGGGGGGTGAAGGAGGGAGAAGGGGGAAAGAAGGGGGAGAGAAACAGTGGAGACACTTTTAAGAAACCAGATAACTTTTAATAAAGTTTAGCGGGCATTTAACATTACCGGTCGGTTTTTCTTGGTTCTGAAAACTCCAATGAGCCAATTAAAATGCCCGGTCAGCGAAGGAGATTGTCTACGGCTGACCTCGACTGCCTAGATTAGATTAGACTTTATTAATCCCCTTATTCAGGGGAAATTCTGATGTCCTTGCAGCACACTAATAAAAATACAACATAGTATTCATGAAGAAATTCAACACCAAAACACAAAAACATCCCCCCACAGTGATTCCCACTGTGGGGGAAGGCACAAAGTCCAGTCCCCATCCTCTTGTCCACCCAAAGTCAGGCCTATTGAGGCCTCCACAGTCGCCGCCACGGCGCCCGATGTTCACGCCGGGTGATGGTACTCCGGCGTCGGGAGAACCCCCAGCGGCTTGGGGTGCCAGGAACGGCCGCCTTCCCACCGGAGTCCGCGGCTTCCAAGCCAACAGACCGCGCCAGACGGAGCTCCGCACACTGGCGATCTCGGCGAGAGATCCCAGGCTCCGGGATGTAAAGTTCAGCGCCGCAGCTGGCCGCTCCACAGAACCGCGGCTCCACGATGTTTTCATCGGCGGTCCCAGCATACTGGAGTCCCAGCGCGGCGACCCAGGAAAGGCATCGCCCGCTCCACGACAGCGCTCCAGCGATGCGCCGCCGCCAAAGCCGATGTTCTG